>NC_081412.1:105000-405000 GCF_030272615.1 Cryptomeria japonica | reverse complement strand
TATGTAGTCACTACAAGAGTTTCGTGAAAGGATTATCTTAGTGCATAATACAACTCATAAATTTGGGTAAGAAGAGGGCATTTAAGTGAATAGATGCCATTAAGTAAAATTTTAAACAAATTGAAAAAATGTAATAGCTATCATGTGTTGTCCCCTAAAAATTGGCCCCAAAGTACCACCATACTAGAAACACATACCATTGTCCCATGTTGTCTTGATCCCCAAAACGTGGGGGAGCATAGTTTATTCCAAATGAAGATGCAAAAATTAATAGTGTGAAATGACTATCGATTCCTCTTATTATAGTAGAAGATCATGGTTATAGTCAATTCAATAGCCAAAACAATAACAACTATATTATTATCAGAGCTATAACAAATTTACAACAAAGGAGGTGCTACAAAAGCCACCACCAAAATACCAATAGGAGAGATACATCTAACTCAAACAAACAGGTGTTGACAAGAGTCGCCCAAACAACAAATCAATGTAACTCAAATGCAATCACTAAGTGGGGTTGCTTAACATTGGATAGGAGATTTTGTCCACTAGCCGACTGAGAAGATCAAGGGATTTTCATCCTTCAATCTCCAATGACAAATGAACACAAAATCAATCTATTTGAGGAATAATACCCAAGAGGCCCTATAATTTGGGTGTGCATGCAATAGGGCACACCAAATTCTTACAAAGTCATTTCCTTAATTTATTTTCCCAAGCCTATAAGAAATATAAAATAGACTTAAGGAACATCCAATAATCTTATAGAAAAAGGGGACATGACAACAATCCTTTAATAAATGTCATTGCAATGTCCCCTAAATGAGCAATTCTTTTAAGGTGACTGATTATGAGGAGCAAGTAAAGGATGCTAACATCATTTCCAAAATCCTCATTAAGTCCATAAGATGGTGGGTGCTAAGAAAATTGTCCAAGTCATAACTAACAATGCACAAAAAATGCAAATTAACAAAGTCTTTGGTTGAAGATACAAGCACATTTTGTAGACACCATGTGTTATCCCCTCCCTCAACTCGTTGATAAAAAAGATTGACAATCAAAAAGAGTGGGTGAAAAATATGTACACCACGAGTGAGGAGATACAAATGTTCATTATAAATCATCATGCCACAAGTCATCTTCAAGAATTTCTCCAATTTTAAATTAATTAAGTTAAATTTATGAAATTCAAATATTTATTTTAAATTTAATTTATGACATTTTTAAATTTTAGTTTGTTATTGACTTATTTATTTACATTGCATTAGGTTGTTGAGACTCATACCTCACCACACAAAATCGTTTTGACATAATTTCTCAAGGTGCAAGATGCATCATGCAACATGTTCATTAACAACTAATGCAATGTGTGGAGACGGTCAAATTTTTAAAAAAGCCCAAAAGGTCAAATCAATGATCCCGATTGGCTTGTGTGAACTAGATCTTGAGTTTCACCAAGCCCCACATGAGTATGATAAAGTTCATTGATACAAATCGGTCATGTTTAGGAAATTCTATGATTACATAAACTGAGGCCCATAATTATAGATAAGGATTACTCAAAAAATTCCGAAGGGTGAAAAAAATCATTATTGACCATTGGACAAGATCATACCCTTCCATTTGTATTATCTCCCAAATATTTCGACACAAAAATACTTTAGAAGGATAAGTTCATTAATACAAATTGTCCATGTTTAGTAAAAACCTATGATGACATAGACTCCATGATTTCAAAAAAAACGAGTGACTCGAAAAAAAATTCTTTGAGTGAAAAAAATTTTTATTGACTGTTGGAACAAGATGATCTGCCCTTGCATTTTTATTCTCTCTCGGATATTACCACACAAAAATACTTTCTTTGCTTAGAAGAACAGTGCCATATAAAACAATAAAATTGTTGAATGGGTACCCAAAAAAAAGCATTCTAAAATATCTTCTCATATATGAAAGTGATGGATAAGTTTAGAACTAAATTTAGTAGGTTCACAACAAAGATCATAGTATTTGCGTTCTTCAAGACAAGTACAAGATGGATGACAAAGTTATATATCCCTCCAACCCCTTTTAATCAAAATTGTATCATAGGTACACGTTTCTAAGTTTATAGTTTTAACATTCTTATTCCCATTTTTATGATGTATCGACTTTCTAAATAATTTCAACAAATTGCACGTTCTTAAACTAGGTAGAATTGGAGTACATACTCCTCTATTCACTTAGTGAAGGACAATTGATTGACTGCGAAAAAAAGGAGAAAATTTGATCTACATCCATACAAAGACAAAGACAACGAAGAAATAAGATAAAAAAGCCAAGTGTGCAAACTTCGATGCATCTATTATAGAACCTGTCAAAGTCAATATAAATTATGCAAGGTTTCTACACATGATAGTCATGGGAGTGGCACTATAGTTGTGTGTGGTTCAAATGAAAACTTGGATGCATCTATTATAGAACCTGTCAAATATAGATGATGACAAGGCTTCTACACATGATACTCATGGGAGTGGCACTATAGTTACGTATGATTCAAATGAACAAGTTGAACCAACTAATGAATTCGACCTATTTTTTTTATAGAGGACCGAGAAGATACAATTATTTTATTACATTTAAACTTTTAGTTTTACTATTTCACATTTTGGAATGATTTGAAATTTGAGTGAGATGTCAATATATTATATGATGACATTGAATTTCAGAATTATCTTTTCAATTCAAGTTTTGAAAGAATGCATGTAGAGATGATATTTACAAAATTACATGCTATGATTCGTGAATTAAGATTTGATATATAAATAATTAAAGAATTATGAAATAAATTTTCAATTCTATTATTTAACTTATTTTTAGTATCAAATATCATATTATATATTTTAAATGTGTTTTTTTTTTTTGGTATATATATACAGCCGTACCTGCACCAGGGGAGAAAATTTGCCGTCAGTCAAACGTTCCCTGATATATGGTCAAACGAGATTAACAAAAAATCATTCAAGCATTAGTCAAAGGTTCCCTGCCAAATTTGACTCTGAATAATATTTTGCTAGAGACATCTTATCCAACATTCAGAATTATATTTCTTGCTCACTGTTTGATGGAGGGACATGTTCTCGCAGACATGATAGAAAATGTAGATAAGCCAACCAAATGCAATGGCGGTAAATAACATCATACATGCATCGTCACTCTAGGCTAAAAATTCTTCTTGAAAATATCCCTTGCATTATGAAATTGCTTTGGAGAATAAATATGCTAAATGAAATTTCAACCCCTAATCAGATTATAGCTCTAGCATAGAATGACAGAAATAGAAAGCCTTTGTATAGACCTATAATTTTCTGCTGTGTGGCTCAAGTTTTAGAAGCTTGAATCTTAAGGTAGAATACATGGTTCTGATGTTCCTCCGCATAGTTCAAATTTGCACATTTCTACATTCTTGAAAGTTTAAAAACAGAATCGGCTGTTGGAAACATGCTTATGCTCATGGGCAATGGACTGAACCTTTATATAAAATACCCCCACTTACAGGCTTTGATATATGATCTGAGACCCTTGACAACTAAAATTGGAATTGTAGCGTGAAAGATCAATAAAGTTGGCCCAAAAACATGGAGTAAAAACAAACATTCCGAACTCTAAATTCACATCATACGGCCACAAATTCCTCAGCAAGGACTGCAGCATCCAAAGCATGATAGAAAAGTTATCAGATACAATCTCAATAAATAAATAAAACAGACTGTTCACAAGAAACTGTACCCCAAAGTTATGCAGAGGTGCATGAATACAGGTTGCCTTCACCATAACAAAAACTGAACGTCTGCAAGAAACTATAACCCATAGTCACCCACATGAGCACGAGTACAGGTTGACTCAATGGTAACTCCATTTTGAACAAGGGTTAGACACTAAAAGTCTAAAATAAAGGTATAGCTGCATTATATTAATAAATAAATTATTATATTAGAGTCACTGAATGATGTGGATAGAAGGATGTCATATGGAAGCCATTTAATCAGGGAATAAGGATAGATGAGTAAAGGTATAATTGTGATATATATAAATTACACGCACCAGAAGATGTGGATTGATAGATGTGGTAAGTGGGACAAACAACCAAGTCCCCTTTACTGTACCAAAATCTCCTAGTGTCTATGTTGTCTCCACACTTTGGGTCTTCAAATCTTCTATATAATCTCAGTTATTTTATGTCCTCACAATTAAGAATTGCTAGTAGTAGAACAGTTGCTCATTCAGAACTTTATAAAATCTTAACCCTATAATCTGAATTGCCTATAATCTCTTAAAAAGAGGAAATCCATTTTTTTCTGAAAGAAATGTCAGTTCTCCATCCTTCCAAAACAAAAGGCCTAGGAACTCCATTGCTAATAGTTCCTAGATATACTCTCGTATCAAATTTAATAACCAATGTTTCAGGTTTCCCTATAGGACACAGCACCAGGGTGGAAAGGATTCAACTCCAGTAACTATTAGAATGAAAAACAATCATACATCATTGATACATAGTCAACGTGAAAAGGTTTCAAGCGCAGCAGCTATTAGAACAAAAGCAATCATACATCATTATTCATTGATTGCGAATAAAAAAAGAACCACTGAATGGATTAACCGTACACCCATATGGGTTCAGGCATTTAGAATCATTTTATATTAAAAAAACAAAAAATTGGCTCTGATAAATGATTGTAAAAAACTATAAAAAGAAAACATCACTACAGAATCTTTATGAGAACTCCATGAAAATGACAAAAACATTTACTTTCACAGCTTTCACTTCTGCTAGTCCGACCTGAATCACCTTGAATCTGGGCCTCTGAAGCCATTTGACAGGTATCAAATAACTTCTTACAAGTTACAGCTACAAAAATCAAATTGGACCTACACATCTTCAAAGAGAGTTAAATATCCGGAGTGCTGATATTTTAAGGAACATGTTCTCAAAACAGTTGACTGTTAACTTTAGCATGAAAATTTTCAATAGTCAATCCATCTCATGATATTTTGATTAATGGTGTAACAGGAAAAGTTCCTTCACTATCTGGACAGTCTTTTTCTTTTGTATAGCACATTTGCCGCATTTCTGTTAAAACCCTTCCTCCTAGGAACAGTAAAAGTTGAATTTCAACTGAACAACTAGCAGCAATTCTTGGTGTCAAGGACAATATGCATCTTTGGCAACTATACTGGATCTCTGACCACAGCAGCATCTATCAAACACCCACAAGGATCAAATAATGAAACCAAACTATTGGCAGCAGGGGAATCTCTAAGTCTGTCCTAAATGTGGGACAGGCAAGTCGATGGTTTAGCAAGATTCACAGATAATCATTGAAGAATTCAGTCCAATTTTTCCTACCAAATTGGACCGTGTATGACAGTTTACTTGAGACATCTTACCCAACAATTCAGAAATGTAACCCCTGCTCACTGTTTCGGGGAGGGAAATGTTTTGGCAGACATGATAGAAAACGGAGGGAGGTTAACTAAATTCAATGGTAGTAGATAGCATCATCCATGCATTGTCTAAGACAAGAATAAATATCTACATTGCCCGGGGACGTGTCCCGGGCTAAAATCCCCCATCCCCATATCGGTGACGTTTTGGGGACTTGGGAACGGCCAGGGGGTGTGTCCCCCTGCCGTCCCCAAAATTGCAAAATTTGTGGGAAACGTCCCGGAAACTTGGGGACGACAGTGATTCTCAAAGGGGACGTCCCCGATATGATTGGGGACGTTTGTGAAGACCCCTAACCGTCCCAGGGACGGCTGGTCCCAGCACATTTTTTAAAAAAAAGACTCAAATGCTCAAAAACAAACATTTTTTAATTTTATTATAAGTTTGTAAAACTGGATTTTCACTAATATGACGGGTAAACATGTCTGAATCACTTCCAAAAGCACTTAGAAATAATGAGCAGCGGCATAGTAATAAATTTCATAAACACTTAGAACTCAGTAGTGTGTAAAAATGTGGTTGCAGGTCTGCAATATTGGACTTTTCAATTATATGAAAGGTAAACAGGTCTGAATCATAGCCAAAAGCACTCAAAAATATGAATAACAGTTTGGTAATGAATTTCACAAACACCCAAAACTTTGTAGTGCATAAAGAAGTGGTTTTAGGTCATAATAGTAATGGAAGACTATCAAAATATCCTCCAAACAGAAAGAAACAATGAACTATATGCAAACAAGTGCTGGTATATTGACAATGAATTCTTAATTATGAACGCATATTGAGTATTGACAATGAAATCTGAACACAAATGTGGTATGTTAAGGTTCTATAATGTGCATATACCTGCTTTATTCATGTTTTCATATGAATATAATGTATATATGCATGCTTTATCTATTTTTCATATTAACATTTAAAATTTCCCTATATTTTATATAGCCGTCCCCCACCATCCCCAAAATTGGCAAAAAATATTGCCATCACAGAAACTTGTCCCGCCATCCCCTTCTGTCCCCGTCCAGGAAACTCGGGGTAACATAGGCAAATATTCTTCTGGCATATATCTCTTGCACAATGGAATTGTTTAACTTTTGGGGACTAAATCAAGCAGGGCTTCTAAATCAATTGTTCAGATGTTTTAATGAATCCATGAAGTTGTATACATGCAGGCTGCAAAGAATACAAGCATGTAGAAGAGATTGTCCATGACGGATGATGAGTATTTCATCCTACTTCTATGGAGAAATATCAAATATGTCCTTAAGCAGAAAACCGCAAAAAATCATGATTATATGCAATTAATCACGAATCGTACTGGCAGAGGTTTTTTCCCCATTGAAATTGCAATTCACAAAAAAGCCAGGCCAATTAAATCTGAAATAAATTGCCAAAAGCAAGCTAAAAATTGCCAAAAACACACTAAAAATTGCCAAAAAAAATACACCCTAAAAAATGCCCGCTCAGTTCTAAAAAATGTGCGAAACACCAATGAAAAATGCATTAAATATTATCACGTGATGATTTCTTCAGCATTCGCAAAGGGGAGAGGTTCTTGACGTTGCAAGAGCTTCACAGTAGACAGCTTGACAGGAAAGGTGCGAGCTACTTGGCATCACTCACACACAGGAGCTTCACAAGCTTGCTGCTTAGGAGATCCACACCCCAGTGCCATAAACCTTAGGTAGAAGTCCTGTGATAACAGCTCTATATTTGATTCACTCATAAGATTTGAATGTAAATTATTTGGATTTTCCTGCTTACATAGTTGTTTAATGTTTTTGAAGTCAAAAGTTCTGAAATGAAGTTGTGATTGATGTGGGGATGCTATGCAGTGTATCATTCAACTACTTATTGAAGAATGAAACATTGAAATGTTGACTGCCTCTATTATAGCTATTCCCATACATCACCACCTGGCTTAAACTGTTAAAAGAGCGTGACTCAATCTTGTTCACATCTGGATAACAACTCTATATTCGATTCACTCATAAGATTTGAATGTAAATTATTTGGATTTTCCTGCTTACAAAGTTTATTACTTTTTTTGATGTCAAAAGTTCTGAAATGAAGTTGTGATTGATGTGGAGATACTTACAGTGTATTATTTAACTACTTATTGAAGAATAAAAGTTATTCCCATACATCACCATCTGGCTTAAACTGTTATTCCTGTCATTGGTATAATACTTATAATAATGTTTCTGAATATGATGTCATAATGGCTGGAATTAAAAGTTAAAACTAACAATTCTACACCATGCCAGAAAAAGGTCCATAAACCCAGTTAGAATGCTTCCCTCTATTGAATGTAAGATTTTCAGTTCATTCATATATAGGTGCAATTTGTCTGAGGTTACAGTGGCTCTGTAAAGATCTGAAGCAACCTCCACCAGTGTTATACCTCATCACTAATGGAATACCATACGGATTTTAATGTCAATGGTATTGCATCACTGATGTACAGTAAGACCACGGTTAGCATAAAAAACGTTACTTCAAACAAAATTTAAAGGTGATTCAGAGAGTGACACATAGTTATCAACTCGAATAAAATGCCCAGTTCACAAATGCCCTCTGAATCATACAACATTTTGTTTTTCAGATTTTCTACATTTGTCAATTTTCAATTGTTAGCCTTTCCATTTTTTGTTGTGTATGCACATTGACAATGAAAACTCAATAGAAAACAATGAATTTTGTTGATTTGAACAATGACTCACGTGAAAACTTGATTCAGCTCTTATGTTACGTAATATGTTTATTTAAAGATTATGGTGAATGCCTCTCATAAGAATAATTGAAGTTACCTATATTATTGCCTCTCATAAAAATCAGTATATGTTGTTTAACAGATTTGAACTTCTACTTTCAGTGTTTTCTTTCTTGTTTGTAGTTCTTTCACTAGGATTTAGTGAAATTAGCTTTCTTGCTGCACTTGTTCCATGAAGTTTAGCAATTATCCCTTTTAGACGTAATATTTATATAATATTTATTTTATTTACGATTGTCTATTTTCACACTTAAATGTTCCTCAAATTTGAACACCACTCCTTGCAATCAAAATATAATTACTTGAATACTTCTGTGAATTAAAACAAAAATTTGTTGTCTTTTGAATTTTTTGATGGATGCAACATATATGACTGAGAACAGAAAACTATTTAAAGAGGACTTTGTTTCAAATTTGGCATTACACTAAAGTTGCACCTAGAAATCGTTACCTCACATACTTAGCTAAATTTTGATCTCAGTTACTTCACAGACTGTAATGTCCCCATTTTTAGGTACTGAGAACAGAAAACTATTTAAAGAGGACTTTGTTTCAAATTTGGCATTACACTAAAGTTGCACCTATAAATCGTTACCTCACATACTTAGCTAAATTTTGATCTCAGTTACTTCATAAACTGTAATGTCCCCATTTTTAGGTTCCCTTGTAATGCAACTGGTGTTGGCTTTTTGGGTTGGTGTTATCAAGATCAAAGAAATATTTTGATGTCACCAATGTGTTCAAATGGATTAATGGAGATGAACAACATTTTCTGGAATGATTTTGGACAACTTGTCCGAGACTTACTATTTTTAGTAATTTACTATTTATAGTGTCAGTTTGAATACCGATTTGTCACTTGGGAGTTTTGTCTGACTTATTATTTTTAGCAGTTACTATTGATGGTAACCGTTATTTTGGGCAGTTGGTTGTTGCTTTGCTCTCCTCTCAGCTGCAGCATGTAGTATCTTCAGTTTTAGGTTTGGATAGTTTTGGCTATTCTTGGCACATTACTATTTGTAGTAACCACCATTTTGGCAGCCAGTCATCTTCAGTCTCCTCTTAGCTGCAGCATGCAGTATTTTCAGTTTTAGGGTTTGGATAGCTTTGGCTATTTTTAACATATTACTATTTATAGTAAATGCTATTTTGGGTAGCTAGTCAGAGTCTCAGCCTTTCCTCAGCTTCAGAGTCTTCAGTTTTAGGACTCGGTGAATTTCGTTAGGCTGAAAACTATTATTCAACTATTTCACTTAAATACTTTTTTTCTATTAAATATAAAGGAGTTCATCACTTCAATACATTATAAAGTGACTTCATAATTTAAGTGAAATAAATAAGGGAAAATAATATTTTATTATTATTTTATGAGAACTTAGATAGTGGACGTTGGGTTTGAGCAGATAAAATAAAGGAATTGAGAAGTAATATTAATGAGCAAAAAGATGGACGTCCACTTGACGAGAGATGAGTGAATTATTAAAAAGGGCAAAGCTTATATTTTAATTTGTTGAGTTGCCCTAACTCGTGTTGCCCTAATTTCTCATTGAGTTTTTATATATTGGGGTTTTGCCTTCATTTTGGATATGTTGAATATTGTGAAGATATAGAGATGTTGGAATGAACTTGGAGTTCTTCTACAGATTGTTGATGATGAGAACCCTCATCAGTTAGCCTGGTTTTGGAGGTGAAAGATCCAACCCTAGCTAGTGGTGTTCTACAGTTTGAGTTTTCTGAGCTTTTCAGAGTTCTGACTTTTATTTCTAGTGGTTCTGAAAATCCATATTTTGCTCTCATCTTCTAGAGGAGGATTTGTTTGGTTCTGGGTATTTGTTCATTGCCTTACTTGCAGCTGAACACCACCTTTCTTGGTGTCATACTTAATATTTGGTGAAAAAATGATTTATTAGTGCAAATTGCACTATCTAGGGATGGTGCCAGACCTTTGGCACGTGTGGTGTTTAATAAGTTCAATTTGCTTATTGGGAGTTTGAAACTATCCCAGCTAAGGCATCTTGTGTTGGAGGAACAGTTATAGGAGTTTTGGAGTGAGTTCATGTTGTGAGTTCCCTTCACAAAATTAATATTCCAAGACATATTGCAAATCTGAAAACTATAGCAAGTCTGAAACAAATAACAAAACCATCAGCAAACTTTCATGAGCAAAAAGTTTAATGGTCTCTTCCAGTGAATGCATGCAAACTCTTTAACAAAATCACTGAGAAGTGAAGAGGAAAAAAAAATTAGTAGCAAACAGGGGTGGTTATTACGCAGACTTAGCTAATATTTGACCTCAAACTTAGACAATTGTTTGGTGACTGTCTTCTAAAAAATTTAAATGAATATTTGCCCATGTTTCATTTTCTTGTACAATACAAGTTCAAAACACTAAGATATGAGCCCAGAAAGGTATTCATGCCTGCAAACTTTATCATTGCCTCTGATGTCAGACTATACTGTAAAATCAGTTGAATGAGGTAGCTCTAAACCTCTATCCACAAAAGACTGAATTAAATACTATTGCAGATTTGATCATAACGCCGTGTTAAAAAGACTTTGCATGGACACATTGCAAACCAATTGCAGGTAGCACGAAGATTAAATGCAACTGTCACCAGAGTGAAATCAGTGGTGGAATTTATCACTTCAAATGACATTTGGCAAAAATAGCAGGAAATAAAACCACAATTTGCAAAGCCTGCCCTGCACATGTCACATTTCAGGCAAAACAAGCTTCTGACTCAATTTTTGAGGGTAAGGCAAAAAAAGGCAATAAATGGGATTGAAATAGGCTCCAATTCTACATATGCTAGAAGTGATTGCTTAAATGGAAGATGGGCCACGTTAGTATTTTAGGGAATCAAGGTCAACACCACCTTCTACAACACGTAACCCAAACACAGGTTGAGGAAACATTAATTCTTTCTTTGCACCTCATACTACAACAAGATCACAAACCACTTTGGAGAGTACAAGATGGAGGAAGAAAGTCCAAGAACAAGAAAATAAGGCAATAGCAAATTTCTGGTACTACTCTCACTTGTCATTCCATGTTGTTAGGTCTCCATATTGGCAAGGAATGGTGGATGTTATTGCCGTTGCAGATCTTGGGTTTCAAGCCCCATCTTACAAGATATTGAGGGTTGGTATGCTCAATGATGCAGAACAGGATATTAAAGACGCTGTTATCAATTAGAGTAGGCTAATAGTGGTTGCACCATTATGTCAAATGGATGGACAAATAGAAGTAGCTGAACCCTCATCAACTTCCTTGTCTCTTGTGATATTGGCATGATATTTTTGAAATCTGTGGATGCATCAAGAAAAATCAAATCTGCGACAGCATTGTTCAAGATGTTTGACCTATTGATCATGGATGTAGAGCTGAAAAATGTGGTTCAATTTATTACAGACAATCTTGTTGCTTGTGTTGGTGCTAGGAGACTCTTGACAGTAAATTTAATAAAAAAATAAAAATAAAAACAGTCCATTTTTTTTACTCCAACTGCAACACATTGCCTTGATCTAACCATAGAGGACACCGGAAAACTTGAATGGGTTAAGGAAGTATTGCAAAGGCTTGCACAGTTACCAAATTTATCTATCATCAAGTTTTGTGTATAATGTGTGCTTTCATAGATGGCAAGAAGCTAGTTCGACCAGGGGTGACAAGATTTGCAAAACACTTCATTGCACTACAAACTCTTTGTCAACAAAAAATAAATTTGAAATGAATGTTTATTTCAAACGAGCGGATGAAGTCTAACTTCACAAATCAAACAAATGACATGACAGTGGCAAAATATATGTATTCTACTAGTTTTTGGGATGTGGCTGAACAAGCTGTAGAATTATCAGAGCCTCTGGTAAAAGTTTTAAGACATAGTGGATGGGGATAAATCCCCCATGGAATAATTTTACGAGGCCATAGATAGGGCCAAAGAGGTGATGAGGGGTAGGATGGAAAATAATAGTGATGGGTATATGCCATTATGGAACATAATTAATAGGAGATGGAATTAACAAATGCACCTCCTCTCCATGTTGCAGAATACTTTCTCAATCTAGCGTTGTTTTATTACTCTTCATTCAAACCTCTTAATGCTGAGATCACACAAGACTTGTTCATATGCATGGAGAAAATGTTTCCAACCTCGAAACAATTGCATGAAGCTATTGGTAGAGTTGTCAAGGTACAAGAAAGCAAGGGATTTTCTCTTTTCTAAAGCTATCGTGGAAGGCAAGAAGACCTTCCAACTAGGTAGACTCTATAAACTTTTAACAATCTTCTTATTTTGTGGGCTAAATTAAATGTGTTAAGATTTTAAAATATTCTTACATGATATCATCTCAATACAATGTGTTTTCTAACACAATGGTGGAATACAAAACCAAAAATCTTAGATGGATAGCAAGACACATTTTGAGCAGCCATGCAACTCATCTACTTGTGTGGTACTTGGAGTATTTTTGAACACATACATTCCAAGAAACACAACAACGGATGAACAACTTGGTGTTTGTTCACCACAACCTTCACTCGAAGCTAAAGAAAGCTCAAGTTTGAATTTTAATATACTTGTAGTCAATTGAAATAGTATTCATTGTATTTTTCAGTTGTAAGGCAAAGACTAATTTCCACGTGGAAAAAACAGGAACTGTTGAGGATGACGAGCCAATTGACCTTGATGGGATTGATCTAGAGTCTGATCGGATCGCTGTTGATTATACTTTTCTTGAGCCTGATGATTTTGAGATCCTAATGGAGGCCAACATGGATCCTCATGTTATTGAATGAGCTAGGACAGGCTCTTAACCAGAGGTTTCATCATCAGGACCTTCTGCCCTCTAGCATAATTCTATTTGTAGTAGCAAAAGTCATTGGCTACATTTGAATTTTTGGAACTTTGTAATTATTAATTCATATCTTGACTTTGTACAACTGTCACAACTAGTTATTGTTTATGCACTATGAAGTATACTTTGTGCAATGCAATGTAATCAGCAATATGAATATAAACATCAAAAATCTATTTTTGACAATTCATGTGTTGAACTCTCCATTTTATTTTCTCTCTATATCTCTATGGTATGGAAAAGCCCTTAAATTGAAAAAAAAAAGTAGCTTTTCTCTCTTTTTCTACAATGTTTTACCTATTTTCTTAAATCCAATTTTTCAAAAAAAAATTATACTTTTGGTTTGCCCGTTTTTTCCCAAACAATTTTTGCTGCTATGCATCTAGGCAATTTCTTGCTCTAGCATAGTGGGGCAGAAATAGAGTGTCTTTGTATAGGCCTATAATTTTCTGTGAAAAGACTGAAGTTATGGAAGCTTGAATTTAAATGCTGAATACATGGTTCAGAACTTCAGATGTTCTTCCTAATAGTTCAAGCCTGCACATTTATATCTTCCTAAACGTTTATAAAGAGAACAGGCTGTTAGAAACAAAGTCATGTTGCATGGGCAGTGGATTGGACCTTGTAGAGTCAGAAAATACTAAGACTTATAAGCTTTGGCATATGATCAGAGACCCTTGACAGATAAACTGGTATTGCAGTGTGAAGGGACAATAAAGTTGGTCCAAAGACAGGTTGAAAACAAACGGTCTGAACTCTAAATTCACTACATCATAGTGCCACAATGGTCTCAGGCTCTCAGTAACTGGGGACTGCAGTATACAAAACATGATAGCAAATTCCTCAGACACAATCTCAGTAAATATCAAACTGAATGTCTATAAGAAACTGCACTCCAAAGTCTCCCAGAGATGCGTGAATGCAGATTGCTTGCACAATAACAAAATCAAATGTCTACATGAAACTGTACCCCATAGTCACCCAGATGTGCGCAAGTGCAGGATGCCTGCACAATGACATCACTCTGAATCAGAGTGCAATAGTAAAAGAGCAAAGGTATGGCTATATTACATTAATAAATAAATTGAAGTCACTCGAACATATGGACAGAAGGATGTCATGGAACAGTCATTTTGAATCAGGGTACAAGGATGGATGAGTAAAGGTGTGGTTATTTGATATATAAATTACAGTCACCAGAAGATGTAGATTGGTGGATGTGGGTAGTGGGGCAAAAGACAGAGCCCCCTTCATTGTACCAAAGTATCCTGGTTTGTCTATATTATCCTCACAGTTTTGGTCTTCAATCTTCTTAGAACCTCAGCCATTTTATATTCTCAGAATTGAGAAACACTACTAGCACAACAGTGCCCATTCAGAATTTCACCTATAATCTCAATTGCCTATAACCTCTAGAAAAAGGTAAAACCAAATTTGCCTCTAACAAACGGCCTAGCATCTCCATTGCTAGAAGTTCCAGGATATGCTCTCGTATCAAATTTAATAGCCAAATTCTCAGTTATACCTACAGAACCCATCATCAAGGTGAAAAGGCTTCAACCCTAGTAGCTTTTAGAATGAAAAACAATCACAGCACATTGACCTGTCATCAGGGTGAACAAAAAATAATCATACATCACTGTTCATTGACCATTGTTTAATCAAATGCTAAAAGGTTAATCATACACCCATCTGGGTCTGGGAGATTTGACATACAAGTGCAAAAACTACAGAAAGGAAAGATCCATAGAGACTCTTTTATGAGAACTCCACCAAGAGACAAAGGAATTTACTTTCAAAGCTTTCTATTTCTGCAAGTCCAACCTCAGTAAACTTAGATTTGGACCTTCAAAGCACTTTGAAGGGTATCAAACAAATATCATGCAAGTTACAGTTACAAAATGAAATTGGAGCTACACATCTTCAAAGCAAAGTTGCATGGACATGGATACAGATACAGTATCGGATATGGACACAGCCATTTTTTAAGACCCCCAATATGGATACGGCTGGATATGACATTCATAAAAAACATGTACACATATATTTAACACAATTTTCTAAGTTATTAAAGAAGATTTTCATTACTTCAAAAGCAATATAGACACGTCATCGCTACACAAATAAGTATGAGTTGATTTAAAAATTTACAATATGCAAAAATAGTTGAGTTGCATTGGAAGATAACCCAAAAAAATGGGTTGCTGAAATAGAAGAACATTTCATTTGTCTTATTTGGTGTAGGTTTCGTTTATACCAATTTTTTGTAAAAAAATGCATGAATTAAGGTTTTTCTTAAATAAAATTTAGAAAGATTTATGTCAAATTTTTTAAAAATCAAATCGCATAGTATCCTACTATCCAGCATGGTTGGAAAATCAAGGTTTTTTGGGCAAGCGTGGGTATAATATCCAATGTGTATCCAGGCCACATATCGGATACATATCCATTTCAGATACAGGGATACACACGCCCAGGGAGGGACAATGGAGTATCCGACTACTCTACTTCAAAGAGATTTAGATCTCCTAAGTGTTGGTATTTTAAGGAATGTGTGGTACAAAACAATGACTATTAACTTAAGCATGAAAATTTCGATACTTAATCCATTTCATGATATTTTGACAAATGGTGTAAACAAGAAAAGCCCCTTCCCTCTCTGAACATAGCCTTTTGTAAGGCACATTTAGCACATTTCTGCTAAAACCCTTCCTCCTTGGAATGGTAAAAGTTTTGTTTCAACTGGGCTTCTAGTGGTAACTCTGGGTTGTCAGGGACAAGATCCATCATTTGAAAACTGGATCTCTGACCCAAGCATCAGCTATCAAACCCCCAGTATAATGAAATAAAGAAGCTAAACCATTGGCAGTGACTGGAGGTATAAGTCTGGCTTTTAGATGTGTGATAGGCAAGTAGATGGTCAAGTGGGATTCACACGTAATCATTGGAGAATTAGAATAAGTTTCCTTGCGAAATTGGACTCTATACTAGATATTCTTCTTTAAAATATCTCTTACATGATGGAATTGTTTTGGGGAATAATTCAATCTTGGCTTCTAAATCATGAATCTGAAGGTTGAATACATGGTTCGGATGTTTCCCCTGATAGTTCAAGTTTGCTCATTTCTACCTTCGTACTAGTTTAAAAACAGAACCTGCTGTTAGAAACAAAATTAGGATTGAACCTTGTAGAAAATACTAAGACTTGAAAGCTTTTTGCATATGATCTGAGACCCTTCACAGATAAATTGTAATTGCAGAATGATGGATCAATAAAGTTGGCCCAGAGAGATGTATTAAGAACAAACATTCTGAACTCTGAGTACACAATATCATATGACGACAATGTTCTCAGCAATTAAGGACTGCAGCATATGAAGGATGATCAAAAAGTTCAAAGATAAAATCTCAAATGATAACAAAAACCACGTCTGCACAATAACAAAAACTAAACATCTACAAGAAACTGTATCAGATGACTCTCTTACAAGTTACAGCTGCAAAATCAAATTGGAGCTGCACATCTTCAAAGAGAGTCTAATCTCCAAAGTGCTGGTATTTTAAGGAATGTGTTCTCAAAACCTTCGACTGTTAACTTTAGCATGAAACTTTTCAATAGTTAATCCATCTCATAATATTTTGATTAATAGTGTAAACCAGGACAAGCTTCTTCACTTTCAGAACATATTCTTTTGTATATCACATTTGCTGCATTTCTGCTAAAACCCTTCCTGCTTGAAACAGTAAAAGTTGAATTTCAACTGGGCTTCTAGCAGTAATCCCGAGATGGCAGGAACAAAATGCATCATTTTTAACTATTGTGAATATCTGACCAGAGCAGCATCTATCAGAACCCTGCTAGGATGAAATAATGAAGCCAAACTAGTGGCAGTGGGATAGGCAAGTTGATCATCACACAAGATTCACAGATAATCATTGGAGCATTAGTCAAAGTTTCCTGCCAGATAGGACCATGAATAATATTTTGCTTGTAAAATTTTACCCAACAATTCAGAAACATATCCCTTGTTCACTGTTTCATAGAGGGAAATGTTCTGGCAGACACAACAGCAAATGCAGGAGGGCAAAACAAATTCAATGGTGGTAAATAATATCATCCATGCACACTGTCTAAGACTCTAGACTAACTATTCTTCTTGAAGATCCTTTTGCACAATGGATTTGTTTTGGCAAATAATCAAGCTATGCTTTTGAATAATTTGTTTAGATGATTTTTATGAATCCATGAAGTTGTATATATGCAGACTGCAAAGAAGCCAGTTGCGTTGAAGATATAATCAATGAAGGACTATAGGGATTTAATCTTTTTTTCTATTAAAAAATATCAAAATATATGTTTTTGGTAGCAAGCCATACAATTTTCTAGCCTTATGTGTTTGCAACGGTGTTTTGATAGTCTGATCTCTAGGCAGTTATAGCTCTAGAATAGGTCTGGAAGCAGTACACCTTTGTGTGGGGCTATAATTTTCTGCAAAATGGCTTAAGTTATGGAGGCTTGACTCTGAAGGCCAAACACATGGTTCAGATGTTCCTCGTAATCATTGATTTAGGACTCAGCAAGTTTTAGCAAAGACTCGAGTCTCGCGAGTCCTAAGGCTCGCCAAGTCAACTTGCCTAGGACTCACGAGCCAAGTCCTAATTAGTGTTAACAAAAACTGGCCACGTCCTAGCATGAGACTCACCCGAGTTTTGCAGTCGGACTTGTGAGTCCTAGAAAGAGACTCTCACACACACCTAGGGCATCCAAGCTTAAAAATTGGGTTTTTTAATTTATTTTTTTCACTTCTTTTTGCTCATTCTTGTCCAAAACAGATCTACATAGTGTTGTGACCATTTCACACATCGCCCCATTAAAATGGGGACCCCCTCTTTTTTGCTCGTTTTGCCTGTTCTTCTCTCTGTTTTTTTAGGGTTTTGGGTTAGTAAGCCAGTCATCTGGACTAGGGTCAAGCCTTAGGGTTTCCGTTACTGTGTTTTCAGGTCAGAGTCCAGTCCATCTTGAGAGCTTTTGAGCTTCCTCCCGTAGGATGCAGTTTTGAAATGAGATAAATTCGCCAGAGGTCAAGAAAGTTTGTCTAGTTTCAGTTGGAATTTTGAGTGCAACTCCAAATTTTGCCTAAGTGTTGATGATGGGATTTTGATATTTTGTCCAATTGAGTAATTTTGACCAAATTTTGAGAATTTTGATAATTGATTCCAGGCATTGGGAATGACTTGTTTTTGCCTTGTGAAGTGACTAAAGTCCTGAAATCTTGATATTTTCGCCTGTGGAAGCAAAATCGCTCTTGTCCCTCACTGAAGGACCGGAGCTTGTTTTTCAAAATTTTACTGTCCTTGCAGGATCAAGATGATTTTTGGATTAGAAGAGATAAAGGGAGGCATGTTCTTTCCGTTGAATATAATTTGAAGAAATTCGCAAACACGGAAATGTGCCAGGAGCAAAAATCGCTCCTGTCCTTCACTGAAGGACCGGAGCTTAAAATCCAACATTGCCTTGTCCTTGCAAGATTTGAACGATTTCGCGATTTGAGGAGAACCAAGGAAGTGCATTTTATCAGTTGAATATAATTTGAAAACGTAAACATGAGGAAAACTAGACCTAGAAGCTAAATCGCTCCTGTCCCTCAATCAGTGACCGGGGCGAAATTTAATGGTAGCTCCCGTCCCTCTCCAAGGGACCAGAGCGAATTTCCTTATAATGCAAGTTTTGGGCAAAGGTTAAGTGAATATTAAGTTTGAAGCAGGCAAAGAGGGTGTAACGGACCCATTGAAGATAAATTGAAGATTGCAAGACACCAAAGTGAGGCCCATATTGGCCTAGGCGCTCCTGTCCCTCTCCCAGGGACCAGAGCGATTTCTTCCTTAGATCAATTTTTCACCAAGTTGAAATGAATTCCATGCCAAGGATAAGTGAAAGGGAGCACAACGAGTCCGTTGAAGACAAATTTGGAAGTTAGCAAAGCATGATTGAGCCTACAAATGAAAGTTCGCTCCTGTCCCTCAGTCAGGGACCAGGGCGAAATATTGGTTATGTTGCCTTCCTCCCAAGTTTAAATCACTCCAAGTCAAAGTGCAAGGAAGCAATGATGTTTGAGGTGTCTCGACGAAATATGAAGTTGCAAAGACCGCCAAAGATGAAGGATTTGCACTAAATGCCCAAGTTCGCTCCTGTCCCTCTCCAAGGGACCAGAGCGAAATGTTCAAATGTGTCCAAATTTAAGTTGCCACTCACATTTCAAGTGTTCGAAAGGGAGTAAAGAACATCATTTTGCGCCTTGAAGACGATTGCAAGTCAATATGATGAGAGATTTACACTATATGCTCAAATTCGCTCCTGTCCCTCAGTCAGGGACCAGAGTGAAATCTCTATGAAGGCTTAAGTTTTGAATGATAATCACATTTCAAGTGTTCAAGAGGGATCAAAGGGCATCGTTTTACATTGTGAAGGCGAGTGCAAGTTGATAGGAACAAGGATGAGCCCAAGACACCAAGGATCGCTCCTGTCCTTCAGGCAAGGACCAGGGCGATATTCATTACACTAGCCAGTTCTTTCAAAAATCACGTCTAGTCAAGGACATGCAGGGTTGCACAAAGTCAAAAGTGTCTTGAGAAGATGATATGCGAGGAAGTTAAACGTCAAAGAGTGATCAACTTGAGCAAGGAGGCAAAATCGCTCCTGTCCTTCAGGCAAGGACCAGGGCGATATTAATTAAATCACTCATTTGCCTTCAAAATCACGTCAAAGCAAGATTATAGAAGGTTGAAGATATCATTTGGAAGGTGATGAACAAGAGGCTAAGGTTAAGAGATGACGAATTTTGGTTAGAACATAAAGTTCGCTCCTGTCCCTCACCAAGGGACCAGGGCGAAAATCATTCAAACATCAAATATACCTTGTAAAAGACAAGTAAAGTATGCGTGAAATGAGGGGATGACGTTGTTGCTTGCCTCATGATGAAGATTGGTGATCGAAGAAACAAAGGTCAAGGAGAAAATGCAAATTCGCTCCTGTCTCTCACCAAGGGACCAGGGCGATAATGATCACAAGGGACATTCGTCTACGAAATCAAGTCAATCAAGCTCGAGATTCCTAACAAAAATGCCAGTTTCAACGTAGAGATGGTGGTTTTGAACGTAAAAGGCGAGAGATTCAAGACTAAAGTGCTAATTCGCTCCTGTCCCTCTCTCAGGGACCAGAGCGATATGGTTTGTACCCTTACCTTTCCCAAATTTTGGCGCTAACACATTTTTTGAATTATATTAAATGCTAAAATCGATAAATTTAAAAAATTCAATTAAGTTAGCATTTAAAAAATTGCGCATGAGCATTTATTAATTATTTGTTGCCTTTAAAAAATCGAATTAATTAATCACAAGGGCATTAATTAATTAATTATTAATTTAAATAAAATCACATTGGAGCGCTTGGATTTAAATTCTTTTATTTTTACAAAGTCGGCCTTGGTTCTTTATTTTAAATTTGTTTTAATTGCCTTATTTTGCAAAGTCGGCCTAGAGGTAATTGAGAGGGTAAGCGCCTATAAAGGAAGGGTGGTTTATTTCATTTTCAAATCATCATTCAAACTTCCTTTGCATGCGATTTGGAGAAGTGCGAAACATCATCAAAGGGGAGTGCGAACTTAGTTTCAAGTGAGGCGAACTTGCTATCATCACGTCAAAGACCCCCCAAAGGTGGCGAAGTGCTAAGGAGAACGTTCGCTTGAGGAAGATCACGTGGAAAAGCTTCAAATTTTGATTTTTGCCTAGGCGATTTTCCTTGTTTTTGCATTTTAGAGTTAGCTCTCAAGAGAGGTATGGCGATGTGATCCCTTGTCTTGTTTTTTTTGAATTTTTGATCGTCATAGCCTTAAATTTTGAATTTCAGTAGCTTGATCGTTTTTAGGAAATGATAACTCAAGGACTTATCATGAAGTTTCCTAAAATTAATCTTTAATCTAATCTATGTTATACATTGCAAAATCCGTACTTATTGTGAAATGTTGTGTAGGTGTTGCGATGGCGACCCCGAAGGCGGGAGCATCCACCAGTTGTCCAGCTCTCATGAAGGAAGATCAAAAGACTGAAGAACTAGAGACCAAGATCGTGTCTAAGTGGAGCAACATTGGAGATACCAACTTGGGCAACTTCAGTACGAAGAAGTTTCGAGAGGTCCCTTACATCGGCAAGCCATCACCTGTCGCCAGGAGGATAATTGAGAGTGGCATCATTAAGGCGGCCGGCTTCCCTCCAGCAGTCCAGTGTCATGAGTTGATGATCGAGTGTGCTCGTCATTATGATCCACAGTCCAGAACGATCGTGTCCAAGGAGGGAAACACTTTAGCTTATCTTTCAGAGGAAGCTATAAGTGAGGCTTTCCATCTTCCAGAACACAGAGATATGGTTTACAAAAGCATAGAAGGAGCCAGGTCCATGTACGAAGATGATCCAGATGCTTGCCTAAGCATCATCAACAAGAACTGGTTACTTAAGAGTCGTCCTCGCCTGAGCAAGATCCCGAACACACCACATAGGATCGACTTCCAGGAGGAGTACAGAGATTTGATTACAATGCTCAACCGAGTCACAGGAGCCCCTCAGGCCTTCTACTTTGAGAAGTGGATGTTCTACTTCATCCAGGTGATAGTTCAGGGAAAAGGAACAATCCATTGGGCTAGAATGATTAGCCATTGCTTGGACGTACAGTTAAGGAGACTCAGGGCTACCAAATCCTTCCACATGAGTTCATACGTCATATATGCCTTGATCAAGAGCTTTGAGTACGCAGGACTACCTCACAGAGGAGTGATTGGGAGAGGAGCCGGCGAGGTCAGAGTTTGTGATTCCTATGTCCACTTGCATCATCCGCCAGGAAGTAACTACAAGCTAGTTAATGATACCTTCACGATGAACATCACCAGGACGTTGCAAGGTGGGATTCACAATAGATTATCTCAGGATGCACAGGAGCTAGTAAAGAGGTACGGTGCTTGGTTTATCCAATTTCCGAAGTTTACTTATATTAGAGTTCATGGATGTCCTTCACCTCCATACATGTTGCCGAGATATCCGACAAACAGAATAGTGTTACTTGAGGTAACAAGACAGTTGGCAGCTTATGCGAAGGCATTCAGACACAGACATGGGAATGGAGTTCCTGTACCTATCATATTGGGCAATTCAATTGAGGTATGTCCTAATGCTCTAGCCATGGATGACGCAGAGAAGGAGTTAGCTTTGTATTCTTTTTCATTCATTGCCTTGAGAGAAAGCTTTGATCCACATGGATATATAGAGGAGACAGTCGGTAGGAAATATAAGCATGAGTTTCAGATAGAAGATTTTATGATGAATCTCTTAGATGATCTTGAAGTAAAAAGAAAGATGCATTCTAGATTGCCTTTGGATTTCATCAGGAAATGCAAGATTTACAGAGTGGCCGACCAAGCTCAGGACAGTGGCAGACATCTTCAATCATCCTATGATCGAGAAAGCAAAACAGTGAGGTTAGATTGGAATGAGCCCGAGGTTGTGGATCTAGATACTTTGATGGCTTCAATCTTGTCTTGTACTCGCAGATGGGTTGATGTACAGCATCAGAAGTTGAGAGAACAGGGCATAGCTATGACTTTCACCTTGGAGGAAAGACCAGCTGAAGGTGGAGCAAGTGTAAGCGAGGGTAATCCTAATCCTAGAAATACAAGCGAAGGCAACCTTCGAAGCGCAAGTGAAGGCAATCTCCATCCAAGAGGCTCGAAGAGGAAAGAGAGACCTGAAAAGAGAGAATCTTCCAAGAAGAAGCAAGGGGCCAACCGAGATCGCTCATCCGACACATCTTCTCGACAAGAGAAGAGGATACTTGAAGTAGAAGAGTCTATGGGGTCGATGGTACAGAATGATAGACAGGAAGAGGGACAGGCACCTCAAAAGTCACCAAGCGGATCTCTCCAAGATTATGAGTTACATGAAGACAAGAACAATGACGAGGTAACATCTCCTCTCAGAGGAGAAGAAACATTGCATAAGGAGATACAGGTTAGAGAAACAAGATCTGCCATTCCAGATTGGTTGAAGGAAAGATTAACAAAGGTAATTGTGATCGAGGACGAGGACAATGTGATTGATTTAGAGAGCCTTGTTGGACATTCCCAGGAAGTGACAGAAAGGAAGAAGGCTACTAAGATGTCCAAGATGATCAGAGATGAGACTGGATCCAGAAAATTGCAGATAGCTACACCGGCAGTGGACAAGTATGAGGGTGAGATCCTCGCAGAGGAATATGATGTAGAGACATTTGAGCTAGGTCCCTCCACAGCCGAACAGACAATGGATGATGCCACCGATTCATTTGAGGCATTGAAAGACAAGCTTAGAGAAGAAATGGAGAAGAATAGAAAGCTTGAGAGAGAGAGAGGTGCATGGAGAACATATTTTAGCCATCTCAATCAGCCTTTGGGACGTCAGGATCCAGCAAGATCACCCGTACAGGCACTTCCCCTTCAATCAATTAGTGAGGCAGAGAGATTTAGGAGTATGGTCCAGCTTATGAGCACTTGGATTGACAAATCTCATACAGTTGCCGTAGAATTTGCAACAAGGATGATGAAGACCATTCATAGGGCTATCCAGGTTCTTGAGATCATCCACAACTTGATGATAACGGTAGCCTCTTTTGCTCATACCAAAGATGTTATCATTCCTGTCTTGCAAGTAATCAGACAAACATCAAGAAAGGTCTTAGCGCAGGAAAAGATCATGGATGGAGGACCTCACAGTTTACTTCAGTGGTCAACCTTACTCCAGATGAAGGAAGTTCTCTTTGAGGACATTAGTACTAGATGTAGCCATGTTGAGGAAGTTATCCACCCGATCCAGGACAGAGTATTTGAGGTACTACGTACCATTCTTGGCAGGAGGATCGAAGTTGAGACAGATGTGGATTTGCAGGAATTGGAGGATAGAATCAAGGCCATCTTTTGCAAGGATGCTAATGTTATCACAGATGAGCAACGGGACCAGATGTTTGCTACCATGCTTCTAATTGAAAAGACTAAGGAACTCGAACCTGAATGGGACGCTGCTCTTCTCAAGGCATTTGATCAGGTCATCCACTTAGAAGAAAGGATGAGGAATCTTCCCGAGATTCCAATTGCTGAGATCGAAGGAATCGTATCAAGATTCATTGCATATGCTAAAAAGGAGCATTGGAAAGGGAATAAGATTCTAGATGAGAGGTTGTTATAGATGACATGGCACCTTAATTATCATTGGTCTATGTCTCCTAGATTTTTGTGCCAAATTTAATATTTGGCTATGCATTTAATATTGTTCAGTAAAAAGGAGGCTATTTGTAATAAACCCTAATTAGGGTTTAGGTGTCATGATCTGGACCATTGATCTTCTTTTCGATCTGGACCGTTCATTGTAATTGAGGATGCTATTTATACCCTCATTTCTTTCATTTTTGTAACTAGAAAATCAGAGAGTTAGAAATTATTGATGTATTAGAGAGATTAGAGTTTAGAAGCAATTTACTTTTGTAGCAAGATTGAGCTTTGAGAAAGGAATTCAAACAATTGTTGTACATGATGGCTTTGAGATCAATAAAGTATTGAAGTTATGGTATTTTGTTGCAACTCTCTTGGTTATCTTCATGGTTGTTCATTTTCTTGAATCATTCTCAATCAAAGTAGTGTGTTAATTCGAAGGACAAAGTGTTGGACTTGATCTATGGTAGGATTCGCTTTCCAAACCACTAGCTTCTTGCTGATTGTAGGAACGCCTTGCGTGGTCGACTGGAGATATTTGAATCGCTTAAACCTTCAATCATTGTTGTATCTTGGATATGTACCTTCGTGGTAGTGTCCTTGATCTTTGATGTATTGAAAAATCATTTGTTACCTTAGAAGATCGCATCAATTTCAATTGAGTTGTTAATTTATGGCAATATTGAAGTTGGTAGAATCTTGCCAAGTCTTGTCCGCATTGAGTCATTCTTAGGGTTAGACTAGATTAGACCTCTTGAAAACCCTACTCTTTTGATATTTTTGAGAGCTTGTTTAAGTTTAGGAAAATCTTCGGCAACGTAGGGCCCCTTGATGACACAGCAAATCACAACGACCACTGGTGCTTATCCACACGTAAAGACCCTACTAAAAAGAACATTGGAGTCATCCTAACTGATCCTTCTTGCGATATCTTCAGCAGTTAGCGACTTTATTCAAGAGAGGATAAGATGCCTTTGGGTATTTTATTCTGTGTATGATTGTGTACAAAATACACGTCAACACATAGCAAAATAGGGTTGGAAGAAGCATAGAAGAGGAGCATACAAAATCGAAATAGACAAGTGATTTTTATTCTCTTTTTTTTTTTGTTTTCTTCACTTGAAATTCAGAAAAATCTTGAAAAACAAGAGGAAATGTAGGCAAAAATTTATCGCTTTTCCCTTCATAACCTATTTCCTTGTATTTTTAGCTTGTTTTTTAATTCTATTTTTTTCAAATGATTGATTATCATTTTTTTGCTGATTTTTTTTATTTTTTCATGTTGAAACAGCAATGTGAACTTCAAAGTCAACACAGAGGCCATGTAGAAGAGACCCTACATGGAAGTACGGGATAACGGAAAATAAAAAGGTCGAGGTCACTTAATTGAATGTGTTTGGATGACAAAGGGAATTAATAGATTAAAATACCACCTTGCCAAAATACCTAGACAAAATGTGAAGATATGCAGTGCATCAACACTAGAGATGGTTAGAGAGATGAAGGCCGTTCTTGCAGAGTATGAGATGAGAAAAGAAGAAAAGCAAAAGACAAAGGAAGCACTAGCAGCAACGATGAGTCAAAATGTATCCAATTCTATGCCATCAAATCCCTTGGTAGCCAAGGTCCAAGCATCTATCATCCACATTCATCTTTTGGTGAGAGTCTTAAGGGTTCTTCTCTTCTACTAGCTAGATTCCCTCATCATCACCAAAATTCTTTGTTCCAGAAGCACAACCTTCACTTAAAGGTACTGGTTGGAATAAAGAAAAACATCAAGAGGCTAGGATGGCAACAACAAATATTTGGTACTATAAAAACTTACCTTTCAATGTGGCGAACAGTTGGAATAAAGAAAAACATCAAGAGGCTAGGATGGCAACAACAAATTTTTGGCACTATAAAAACTTACCTTTCAATGTGGTGAACAACCCGTATTGGAAAGGTTTGATGAATGCATTGGTAATTGTAGGTTAAGGGGTTTAAGACCCCAACAACTAGAGAATTGAGTGGGCTATTGCTAGAGGAAGCTGTAAAAAATACAAGACTTGTGGTTGATGATCAAAAAAATATTTGGTGAATAAAAGGCTGTAGCATCTTATCAAATGGATGGAATAGGAATCTCCTAAACTTTTTAGTAGCTTTTAATGGTGCATTGGTGTTCCTAAATTCTATAGATGTCTCGCATGAAGTCAAAAATATTGAGTCTTTGTGCAATTTATTAGATAGGGTGATCCAGAAGGTTGGTGTTCAGAATGTTGTCAAAGTTATCACAGACAACCCAGCTGCATATGTAGCTACAGGTAGACTAACTATGGAGAGGAATCCTACAATTTCATGGACGCCTTGTGTTGCACATTGCTTGGACTTGTTGTTAGAGGACATTGGGAAGATTGGATGGGTGAAAAGTGTGGTTGAAAATGCTAAAAAATGTTGCCAAATTTATCTACAACCATACTTGGGTCCTTTCTTTGATGAGAAAACACACAAATGGCAAGAACCTTGTGCAACTAGGAGTGACACGATTTGCTAGCCATTTCCTCACATTGCAAAGCATTCTTGGTGCCATTCCTCATCTCAAGCAAATGTTTGTGTCTAATGCTTGGTTGGAGTCTCCATTTTCCAAAGAAAGTTGAAGGGGAGAAAATTGTAAGTATAGTTTTTGATGACACATTCAACAAAAATGGAGAGGAGTTAATCAGGTTAAGTAACAAACACAAACATAAACTTTATACAAGATAATTTATTTGTTGTTTCTTTTAGGGGTTAATTTTGAAATAATTTAAAATTTGTTTTCATTTTTTTAGGTGGCTGAACCTTTGGTCAGGGTTCTATTGTGACGTTTTCACACATTGCCCCATTGCAAATGGGGACCCCTTTTTTTTGCTTTTTAGGTTAGGACTTTGTCTTCAATCTCTCGCCTCTGCAAATGAGTCAAGTTTTGTGAAATTTGGAGGATTCATCAGAGTCAAAAAAAAATGAAGCAACAGTCGAAAGGATGTTTTAATGCTACGGATATGCTCAGAAGGGTCCAAGGAGTAAAATCGCAATTTCTCAAGGTCAATTTTGACAACTTCCTATTTTTTAGGAAATTTGTTTTTTCATTTATTTTCTAAATTTAGAAAGTTTTGTTTTTGGCATTTTGGGGCCAATCCAAGAACCTACTTTTTAGGTCTACTTTTTTCTTAAAATAGAAACTTGTTTTTTCTAAAAATAGAAAGTTGTTGTTTTGCTTTTTCAGGGTCATCAGTGGTCTTTGAGTCTAGAGATATAATGTCCCCTAATTAGTTATACTTTAAATTAACCTAAATTTGCCCAAATCTAAAATAGGTAATTAAGTTTATGGGGGTACCTTTGTATACTGTTTTCCATTAGTATTATATTTGTTAGATAAAATTAGATATGTAGGTTAGTTGTCATTCCTTATTATCCAATTCTTAGTGCACTAGGGTAGGCTAGTTGGATAGGGTGTCCAAGAGACCCTTCACCTTAGGCCCAAGAGCAGATGCTACATCCCTCTTGGCTCTATGTGGCAGGTGTTAAGCATCCATCATGGATTGGCGTACCTAGTAAGGTGTCCTATCGTGGTTCCCCCTCATCACAACCACCTCCTCTCTTAAGCCCAAGAGCAAATGCTTCATCCCTATTGGCTCCATGTGGCAGGGGTTAGGCATCCACTATGGAGTGGTGTACCTAAGAGAGGGTCCCACATACATTAAGCAATGAGTTTGCAATTAATAAGATTTTATAACAGTCTTGTAAGGGTTACAAGTTCCCTTAGTTTAGCATTATTATACCATCATATTAATCAGTCCTTATATTGTCCATATTATTGTGTTATATCAGATTTTGTGACAGCATTAAATTACATTCAATATCAGATTTATAAATTAAATTCATCACATTATATTTCAAGTTATTATCATTATAGAAATAATTCCCATCGCATTTATATTCTTATTATATTTGATTATGTTCATGTATCAGATTGTAACATCCACTATATTTATTGTATAACTGTGATCATTCATCAGATGATCAGCTATGTTACTATTAGAATATTTAATTATATTTTAGTCACCTATATTTAGTTTCCTTGTTTAATGGTCATTTAGCTTTTTAATTTTTAGCTCATTAAGTGTAAACTATTGCTTCTTTAATAAAGACGCGTAGTTAGTTTTTTATTTAATTAGCTTTTAAGCTTTATTTAGTATTTAGCTTTTTAGTCCTTCACTTTAACGATTTGTTCTTTTTATAGAACATCGTCTTGTAAACTCTATATATACGTTTGTATATCGTTCAATTAATCTATTCAATTATTTTTCATGGTATCAGAGCATGATTTAAAAAAAATTGGAAAATTTATAATTCTAAAATTATTTCTCACTGGAATTTTTTTAGTGAAATTTTTCTAAATTTTTTTCTGGCCGAATTGAATCAAGAAGGTTTTTCAAGTTAGGGTTTTTGAGCTTTTTAGGCAAATCGTGGCCAGATTATTTTTTAGTAGATTTTTGTGCAGGTTTTTGAAGTTTTTTTTGGCACAACTTTTGCAATATTAACAGCGTCTCCTTTTCCCAGTTTTTCGCGATTTCCTTCTTGCGTTTTTTTGAGGCTCGTGTCATTTTTCACGGCTTGCGATTTTCTAAATCCACATGTTCCTACATTTCATGGTGGCTGCATTTGGTATTTCCAGGTGATTTTTTTCTGAAAATCACGTTTTTTCTCAGCTTGTGGGCCACATCAAACTATCTTTTTTGTGCTTTAATTTTTTCGTATGTTTTACACGATTTTCACGCCCTTTTCGGGATTTTGCCGCATTACAAAAAAATCGCAGGTTTGTGGTTTTTTGTTCTCCACCAGCTCGGGTTCCTTGCCAGTGCCCTATTCTTTTTCTACAAGAAAATCGTTTTTTTTACTGTTGTTTTAAAATATATATATATATTTTTATTTTTTTTATTTTTTTTCTGCAGAAAAATTCTTTTACTGATTTTTTTTTTTTTTAAATATTATTTTTTTGCAGATTATTATCTTCTGATTTTCTTCAAAAAATTCTCAAGGCTCAAATCTGCAAGAAATTTTAATTTCTAGGTTTCTCCCAAACCTTGAAATTCGTGCATTGAGATTCATGCCTAGAATTCCACTCGGGGATTTCAGATTCATTTTGCAGCTGCTTCTATTCTGTTTTTTTAATCAGATTCTTCTATCTCTTGCTTTCACTCGGTTGACCTTGTTCAACCTCAATTTCCGTGATGGCATCTTTGACCAACATCATGTTGGAACACAATCAGAAGTTCAATGACCACAACTACAACACTTGGAAACAGCGCATGCTTTACCATTTTTGAGTATCATTGCCTTGATCAGATTGTTTTGGGCAAGGAATCTCGTCCTACAACAAGAAGTGATGATCAAGACAAACATGATGCAAAGAATCATGAGGCTGTCATGCTTATCAAACTCTCAGTCACAGATAATCAACTCCCTCAAGTGCCTTCAAGTAAAACAGCTAAAGAGATCTGGGATCTCTTGAAGGATCTTCATGAAACGTCCGACAAGAGCCGAGCTTTCTTTCTGAAGAATATGTTGTTTCCTATCATGATGGATGAGAAGTCATCTATCCAGGCACATCTTACGAAGATCAAGGACATCCGTGACCAGTTGGAAGCTATAGGCCGAACCATGGTGGAAGAGGATATGGTAGTGATCACGATGAAAAGCCTTCCCCGATCCTACGAGCATTTCATTGATACGCTCAATATCTCCTCTACTAGTGTTGATCTGAAGTTTCCTGATCTATGCAACAAGCTTCTACAACAAGATCGATAGAAGCAGCAGTTTGGAAGCAACGCTAGTTCATCCACTGGACATGCCTTCAAAGCCACAACTTCGAATAAGAAGAAAGGTAAAGCTTCGTCCTTCCAGTAGAAAGGACAAGGTCAAGGTCAACCTCAACAATCTTCGAAGAAGAAGAGCTTACAATGTAACTACTGTCATATGTTTGGCCATTTGGTGAAAGATTGCAGGAAATTGATAGCATCCCAACAATCCAAACAAGGAGGGTCCAAGCAGAAAGCCAATTCTGCCATGCATTCTGATCAGAAGGAATCGATCTTTTATGGGTTCATAGCCCAAACCCCATCTGATGATGTTCAATCATCAGCCTAGTACATTGACTCTGGAGCCTCTCGGCATTTCATGCATCATCGGGATTGGTTTACAAAGTACATGCCTTTCACTGATTCAGTGATCTTTGGTGGAGGCGAAGAGTATACTATTGTCGGCAAGGGCAACGTTCAGATTTCATCTGGTGGGAGGGATTTGATATTCCTCGATACATACTTTGTACCTGGTATGAAGCTCAATCTACTGTCAGTCGGTCAGATTATGCAACATTCACCACAACTGGATGTCGTCTTCGGGTTGCACAAGTGCAACATTGTTGACAAGGAGACTCGCACTACAATTGTAGATGGCATTGAGGATCATGGTCTTTATAGACTTGTTGATTCTAGTGGTTCTTAAGAGCTCGCCATGGCAGCTAGGAGTACTTCTATCAGCACTCTTTGGCATCAGGGATATGGGTATCTGAATGTCCACTATCTCTCTCAGTTGGTTCGAGAGGATCTAATTGTAGGATTACCTGAGATTCAAACTCAGAATCATGGAGTTTGTGGAGCGTGTCAAGCTGGAAAGCAACATAGGACTCTGTTTTCAAATGGAGACGCTTGGAGAGCATCCAAAGTCTTGCAGCTCGTTCATGCGGATATCTGTGGTCCCATGAACACTCCATCAATCACTGGATGCAGGTTTTTTCTATTATTTGTTGATGATTTCAGCAGACGCATGTGGTTGTATTTTCTTATGCAGAAATCAGAGGTGTTCACCATGTTTGAGAAGTTTAAGGCCTTAGTGGAAAAAAGAGTCTGGCTATCAGATAGTCACTCTTTGGTCCAACAATGGAGGGGAATTTTGTTCTACAAAGTTCACCAACTTTTGTGCATCACATGGCATTAAGCATCAACTTACCACACCTTACATTCCTCAGTAGAATGATGTTGTTGAGCACAAGAATTGTACTGTCACTGAGATGGCTCGGTCTATGTTGGAGCATAGAAATGTTCCAAAACACTTTTGGGCGGAAGTGATCTTCATTGCAGTCTACCTTCTAAACTGGTCTCCCACAAAGGTCGTTAAGAAGATGACTCCAGAGGAAGCTTGGTTTGGTAGAAGCCCAAAATCAGTCATTTGAAAGTTTTTGGCTCTATAGCTTATGTTTGGATTCCAAATGCCAAGCGCACCAAACTAGATTCCAAGAGTCAGAAATTGACGTTCACCGGCTATAGTGACAACCACAAGGCATATCAGCTGATTGATATAGACACTAATCGCCTCATATTCAGTCAAGATGTAGTATTTGATGAAGAAAGAGGACCTTTCCAGCCTTCTCCTCCTGATTTCAGCACTGAGGATCAACCTCCAAAGGCTCCAAGTATGGGTGTTCGCCTTCCCTTAGCTCCACTTGATGGGAGGGATTCAGTTGACTCTACAATTGTGGGGTCTCCCAGGCATGAAATTCCACCACCTGACTTTCTTCAGGACCTTCTGGATCCACATCCAAAGGAGCTTGCTCCAAATATTCCAGGTAATCTTCTTCATCCTGCAACAGATGGTTGGTACTTCTACTCTTCGAACTAAGTGGTGGGCCAAGACCATTGATGATCTTCAAGATGATGAGCTCATTGAGGGTGGATCAACTAGAGGCAAGAGCAAGCAAAACACAATTAATTTTGCTCTTATGGCCAACATTCACAATATTTATGAGCCTCAAACATATACAGAGGCTAAAGGTGTACCTGAGTGGAAACAGGCTATGGCAACTAAGCAACATAGTCTTTTGAAAAACACTTGGGTATTGTCAGATCTTCCTCCAGGGAAGTGCTGTGAGGTATTCACACATCGCCCCATTGCAAATGGGGACCTCCACTTTTTGCTTTCTCGGTAGTGTTAGAGTCTTTGCTATTTGTCTTTGTTATTAGTCTTTGCATTGAAGGGATAGAGTTTCTCAAGTATCTAGAGGGTCATCATGTCAGGTTGGTCTCCTGAGTGGAGTGAAGTAAACCATCAAGCATGTGGAAAGAATGATTTATGGGTAAAAGACTTGAGGATTGAACAAACTGAGCAAAGTTAGCTGAAAGAACTAAGTCACCTAAGGATGTGTACCTTGCTCCCTCACTGGAGTGAAATTTGCCCAAATACTTTGATCTCGTACCTTGCTAAGGACATAGACTCTCGTACCTTGCAAAGGTCCTGGAGCGAATTGAGTCTTGTCCTTGCAAAGGACAGAGAGTGAATTGCACTTTAGGTCTTGTCCTTGCCAAGGTCAGAGAGCGAATTTCATCATGTCTTTACCAAGGTCTTGGAGCGAAATTCTTATCAAGGTCACGTACCTTAGAAAGGACATAGAGCAAATTTTTTATACAAGTCATGTCCTTGGAAAGAACAAAAAGCGAATTCTATTTTTAGGTCATGTCCTTGCTAAAGACGTAGAGCGAAATTCTTATCAAGAGTCTTGTCCTTGCTTAGGACATGGGGTGAGTTTTTTTTCCTTTAACCGTGTCCTTCCAAAGGACATAGAGCGAAATTCTTTTAAGGTCGTGTACCTTACTAAGGTTCAAGAGCGATTTTCATTTTAGGTCTTGCCCTTGTTAAGGACATGGAGCGAACTATTTACCTTGACCTTGTCCTTGCTAAGGACATAGAGTGAACTATTCTTACCTTGACCTTGTCCTTCCTAAGGTCCTAGAGCAAAATTTATCAAAGACAAGCATTTTGGCGCCAAGATCAATTTAAAATTTGAATTGCAAAGGTGATGAAGAGAGTTTGTGTTGAGTCGGCCAGCATGAGGAAGGCAATTTATTATTTTTGTCAAAGTATGTCGGCCTATTACCCCAAAAGACACACCTTTACCCTAAATCGCATATATAAGGAAGGATCAAGATATTCATTTTAACCATCAATTCAAGCATTTTCTTCTTTTCAAGTGCGAATTCGAGAGCAGGTTGAGCGAACTTCTCTAGCAAGGAAGCGAATTTTATCTATTGATGAGCGAATTTCATCAAAATATAGGTGAGTTGCTGCAGCACAAGGGCAAAATTGGACATTGAAGGTGCGCACCTAATGATCAAGGAAGACAAATTCAAGCATTGAAGATGTGGACCTGATGTTTAGGGGGACGAATTCATCATAGAGAGCACCAAGAATTAAACAAAGGAAGAGCGAATTTGTCAAAAGGGAAGCGAAATTCACTTTTGAGCAGTCCAAATTCATCTAAAGAGCAGCAAATTCATCTTCCACAAGGGGAAATCCCTTCAGCTACAACGAGTTCCTTGATTATTATCAATCCTCTTTTGATCAGATTTAGAGAAAATCACATAAAATCAGAATGAGGGATTAAGTCAAAATGGTAGTATGTAAAGGTTATATACCATGTATGTTTGATGCCCAATTGTTTATTTTGCAGGAGGTAAGGAAAGAGATCAAATGGGCCAAGTTGAAGGAAGATCGGAACAAGGATCTCAAAGAGAAAAATTTCAGCATCAAGAACAAGATACAAGGAAGATGCCTTCAAGAAGCTTCATCAGCAAACACGAGAACATCAAGGGAGGGAAGGTCTCAAAGTGTTTGAAGGCTCTCACCACATCATGGAAGCATGAGGAGATAAAAGGAATGCAAGAAAGAATCCATTCAACTACCTCGAGGCTGTGGTACATAAAGGAAAGATAACCTACATGATGGAGGAATGTTTTACAATCTTGAATTCCCTTCAGGAATCCAAGAATCAAAATCAATACAAGGAATTCAAGAATTGAAATCAATACAAGGAAGAGCCACATTCAACCAAGTGCACCATCCACTCAAAATATATCAAGAACAAGGGAGGAACAATCAAGGTCATCACACAATATCAAACATGATCAAAGAAGCAGATAGTTTTAGAAGAGTTAATCAAAGTTTGCTTCTCATCATCATCATCACTTTAAGCAAACTGGATAATGTTGAGTATCAAGAGATATTGCTAAACGTTCCTTGACCAAGCACAAATGCAAGATTGAGGTGGCAGCCCTGTCATCCCTTCCACCAATCAATAAGGTCTGCATCAACATGTCTAGATGCAACGTAACTAGTTCATACATGAATGCACAAACTTTGATGTACCTACCCTTAATATTTTTGGTCCACGCTCATTGAATGTAATTTTCTCATTGGCCAAGGAGAATTTGTTGTAACAAACCCTAATTAGGGTTTTCATTGAAAAATCTTGGCCATTGATGGAGAATCAATCCTGGCCGTTCATTGTAAATGAGCTCTCTACATAAGGCTCAAACTCTTCATTTGTAAAGGTTAATAGCTACTAGTTAGCTAATAGTGATTAGAATAGAATAGCAATTAGAATAGAAGTTAGATTAGAAGAATGCAAAGATTGTTGTCAAATCCTTGTTGTAAAGAACAATTGATTTCATTGAAGTTATGGTGAATTTGATTTGTTATTTCAACAACTCGCATGGTCTTTGCTTCTCAATTTATTTTCATGTTGATTAGATTGAATGGAAGAAATTGTTGAATGAATTTGTGTGGAATTCGTTTTGTCCATACCACTATGGTGAATTTGATTTGTTATTTCAACAACTCGCATGGTCTTTGCTTCTCAATTTATTTTCATGTTGATTAGATTGAATGGAAGAAATTGTTGAATGAATTTGTGTGGAATTCGTTTTGTCCATACCACTATGGTGAATTTGATTTGTTATTTCAACAACTCGCATGGTCTTTGCTTCTCAATTTATTTTCATGTTGATTAGATTGAATGGAAGAAATTGTTGAATGAATTTGTGTGGAATTCGTTTTGTCCATACCACCGGCCTCTTGCTAATTGTAAGTACGCCTTGCATGGTCAACTGGAGTGATATGAGCTTAACTTCGAATCGTTATACATCCATTGCTTATGCATTAACTTGAATGGTGATCAATGTTGATGGTAATGATTTGAATATCTTTGAAACGTCCTTAGAAGATTGCACTGAGCTTGTGTCAAATTGTTCAAGTTGATGGTGAGACCTCGCTCGGTAGGGTTCCATATAGTCATTCATCCATGTTCTTACATTCTAGGCCTTAGAATAGACCTTCTCAACCCTTTACCTTTTGCCATTTTTTCAAAATCAAGCTAGTTTAGGACAAAGAGCATCACCATATAGCAACATCAGATGATCGACTTCCAGCAAATCAAGCATTCAGGCATTCGAATGTAAGTACCCTTGTGATTCCAGCATAATCACATCAAACCAATGAGCTTATCCACACGTAGTGACCCTACATTCATGAACCTTGGAGTCTTCTCAAGTGATCCTTAAGCTAATCTTCAGCATTTGAGAGATTTTGTTCAAGAGAGGATAAGATACTTTTGGGTATTTTATTCTGTGTTCGCATATGCGTAAAAAAAACACATCAACGGGAAGAAGCCCATTGGCTGCAAATGGGTGTTTAAAGTCAAGTATAAAGTTGATGGAACCCTTGATAAGTACAAGGCTCAGTTAGTAGCAAAAGGCTTTTCACAAAAGGAGGGCATCGACTATGAGGAGACATTTGCTCCCACAGCCAAAATGAGTACCATTCGGCTTGTCCCCGCTCTCTCAACTCAATTTGGATGGAAAGTCCATCAAATGGACATCAAAAGTGGCCTTCTCAAAGGTGATTTGCAGGAAGTCTACATGACGCAGCCTCCAGGTTTCTAGGTTGCTGATAAGGAACACCAGGTATGTAGACTAGTCAAAGCACTCTATGGCCTCAAACAGGCTCCTCGTGCATGATACATAAAAATTGATAAATACTTGATTGATCAAGGCTTTCACAGGAGTCCTTTCGATCCCAATTTGTATGTCAAGCAAACAGGTGATGATATTCTATTTCTAGTCATCTATGTTGATGATCTCATCAAAACTGGTAGTGCAGCACATTTGATTAAGCAGGTCAAACAAAATTTGTGCAAGAATTTTGACATGACAGATTTGGGACTTCTCCATTATTGTTTTGGTGTAGAGGTTTGGCAGACTGCTAGCCACATATTCATTGCTCAGTCAAAGTATGCCAAGAGCTTGCTGGATAAATTTCAAATGCAAGATTGCAAATCTGCATCTACACCTATGGAGATAGGGCTAAAATTATCAGCCAAATCAGATTCACATGTTGTGGATGAGTCTTCATTCAGGCAACTAGTGGGCAGCCTCATCTATCTCACTGCCGCTAGACCTGACATCAGTTATGCTGTGAGCTATATTTCTCGCTTCATGTCAGCCCCAAAAGTTGACCAATGGGTTGCAGCAAAACGTGTGCTAAGATATGTGAAGAGCACTCCTGATTTTGGCATTTTGTACAGCAGAAGCAAAGATCCTAGGCTGGTTGGTTTCACAGACTCAAATTGAGCAGGTTGTGTTGATGACAGAAAGTCAACTTCTAGGTATGTTTTCAGCTTGGGTACAGGTGCGTGCAGTCACATGGACCAGCAAGAAATAGCAAGCAATAGCTATTTCCTCGACTGAAGCAAAGTATCGGGGAACTATTAAGGCAGCATGTAAGGCAATTTGGCTAGGTAGGATGCTTGCAAACATGCAAATGTCTCAACCAGGACCTACTCCCCTATTTTGTGATAATCAAAGGGTTTTGAAATTAGCCAAGAATCCAGTCTTCCATGAGGGGACCAAACATGTGGAACTACATTGTCATTTCATCTGCAAGCATGTTGAAGATGGATCAATGATATTGCAGTACATTCCGACAGAAGATCAAACTGCGAATATCTTCACCAAGTCTCTAAGCTTGGCAAAGTTTGTCAAATTTAGAGGGCAGCTTTGTGTGATAGATAGAATGACCATTAAGGGAGGGTATTAGAATATTTAATTATATTTTAGTCACCTATATTTAGTTCCTTGTTTAATGGTCATTTAGCTTTTTAGTTTTTAGCTCGTTAAGTGTAAACTATTGCTTCTTTATTAAAGACGCATAGTTAGCTTTTTATTTAATTAGTTTTTAAGCTTTATTTAGTATTTAGTTTTTCAATCGTTCACTTTAACGATTTGTTCTTTTTTATAGAACATCGTCTTGTAAACTCTATATATACGTTTGTATATCGTTCAATTAATCTATTCAATTATTTTTCAGTTACTGCCTATAACTTAATAACAGTTATGATCTGAACTGATCATTAGTGATGTTACTGGATGCTTTGATTCCTTTCCTTTATATCCCTCAATGTATGCCCTTTGACAAGAGACGCACCCTTTCACCATTAGCACTCTTTGAAAGAGTGCAACTCTTCATTATTTCTACCCTTTGAAAGGGACTCAATCTTTCACAATCAGATCTGCACTTCTTATTTAAAACAGTTCTGCACTTCTGATTTCCCCCCCAAAAAATTATCTCCTTCCAAATGAGGCTCTCTTCTCCCTTTTATACCTCATATTTGGGAGAGTCACAACTTATCATTTCATGCCTTTTGTCCATTCATTAACTTAATTAAATTTTTAATTATATTCTTTTATATTTACAATTTAAATTATTTTTATTCTTTTAAATTTTAATTTTATTATTAATATTTACCATTAAATTCTATTTCAAAGTGGGGAAATTACAAGAGAAATGTCAGGTCGAGAGAATTCACCCAAAACAAACCAATTATGAAATTACTTTTGAATCCAAAGGATAATTTCTAAAAAACTAATTGAAGATCATGGGAAATTGAATAAGTCTGGAACCTTGATCAAAAAGAAAAGTTCCTTGTTTCCTTAGAAAAATTCTTATTTCCTTAAAAAAATTCCTTGTTTCCATGGCAAACTTTCTTGAGCATAAGCAAAGTCTGCATAGGCTTAAAAAAAAAGTTTGAGTAAAAGGAGAAATTTGCCCAACACATGAAAGGAAGGAGTTTGAACTTGGCTAAATTGAAAAGGAAATAAAGCAAAAGGGTTTCTAGAAGGAAACAAAAAAAGAAATTGCAAGAAGCACTAAAATAAAAATAAAAACAATAAAACAAGGAAAGTTCAATTTGAAGGCCAAATTGTGACCAAGTGCATTGTTACTTAAAAATTCAGTAAAACAAAAAAACAATGCAAGAAAGAATCCCACTTTTCTATAAATATGGGCCTTGCCCTTTCATTATTCACACTTCTTTCTAGGAATTTGAACTTTCTAAGTCTCTCCAAGTTTTTCTTAGGCAATTTAGGAGTTTTATTGCAGGTTTCCAGAGGAATTTAAGGCATTCAAGGATCAATCATTGGGCTCTCTGAGAATTTCCTCTATTTCTTGCAGGTCTGAAGCAATTGAAGGGCTAAATTCTGAGATTTTGCTCTCCAAATTCTCTCTTTTCTTTCTAAATCTTCATTATCAAATTAGTGCATGACTGTTCTAAACCAAGTTTTCAAATTTTACCAGTATGATAAGGGTGCTTTTTGTGTGCTTCTGCAGAGATGTCCAAAATCAGTCTTGATTTGAATAGAGTTATATGTCCTATGCTCAATTTTGGATCTGATTTCATCTCTGAGAGTGATTAGAATCAAGATTTAATCCACAGTTTCAAGGCTTTCTCAATCTAATTTCTGATTTCCACAATTATGTAGGATCTGATTTTAGTTGGATTTTCACCTTACAGAATTCGAATCAGATCATATTTCACCATTTTCAAGTAATTTAGGTCTGATCTTAAGATTTCTAGAATATTTATTGAATCTGATCAGACCAAATTTCCAAGTTTCCAAGTCTGATTTTGAATTCTTGAAAAATTCTGAGTCTAACTTTATATTTCCAGAGTGATCTCAGGGTCTGATTTTGTTCAAATTAGGCAAAATTCCATGATTTTCGAAATATTTCTGAGTCTGATTCTGATTTTCAGAATCCTTCCTAATCTGATTTTCGCTTCAGAAGGCCCTAATTCCATGGTGTTTAAAGTTTTTTTAAGTCTGATTTCGAATTCTGGAAAATTTCTGAGTCTGGTTTTGTGTTTCCAGAATGAGCTTAGGCTCTGATTTTATTCAAAACAGACTGAGTTTCAAGATTTTCATAATATTCTGAGTCTGATTTTAATTTGCAGAAGTATTCCTAAGTCAGATTTCCAACTTTAAGTTCAAAATTAGACATAAATATCACAAATTCTCAGTCAATCCAACTCTGATTTTTGTTTCTCAGACCATGCTTAGTCTGATTTTAACTCTGATTTTGAAAAGATTGATCAAAAATTAGAGTAATGGTTCAAAAGTTGTCAAGTTAACATCATATTATCTCTCCTAACTTATGAATTTTTCCATATTTTAGATGATCGATGTCGGGCTCAGAAAGACATTTCCAAACAGATGAAGTTCAAAACCAAGGAACCAGCTGGAAAGATGATTCCACAATGCATGGAAGAACAACATTCGCGCTTCAAAAGATTCCATACCAAGGAGCAATAAGTTCAAGACACGATGAAGATGAAGATGAAAAAAATACTCTAACCATCCTGAATTCCCTTCAGAAATCCGAGTGTAAGGCATCAACACTTATTCATGATGAGGAATCAAATTTGCAAGGCGAGGTGGCATCCTAGTCATCAATCAACCAATCCAGGGGTTCCAAGTCAGACATGTCCAGGTGCAATGAACCAAACTCAACAAGTGGCTCCTATTTTCTCATTGGTTATCGAAAGTATTGTAATTTTCTCATTGGCCAAAAAAGTTTTTTCGCAAATAACCCTAATTAGGTTTTATCTATGAATCTCAGCCATTGATCTTAAGATCAATCTGGGTCATTGCTTTGTAATTGGGTGCCTATATAAACCCCCCTCCTCTCATTTGTAAAAAGGGAGATTTCTAAGAAATTGTTGTATTGATACTTCTTAAGTGCTAAGACATTCATTGTTCAATTGTTGGTGAATCTTATCTACTTTTGCAAGATAGCATGGTTTCTTGGCTCTCCATAGAATAGATTTCATTACAAGTTGTTATATTGAATGAAGGATTTGATAGAATTGCTCAATGTGGAATAATGTCTTCATACTTTTGATAATTGGATGATTTTCAGTTATCATGCAAAGTTAGCCTGAACCAAAAACAAAAACTTAACTTCTTTCTCTTTATTCATTGTTCAAGATGTTGGTGGATATGAGTGATATGAAAATCTTTTGATTTCCTTGGAAGTTGCATCGTTCTTGTGTAGTTGTTGAATTTGGCGAAGCGAGAATTGGTTTTGGATTCCACTTTTGCAATTTCCATCTCCAGAGTTCATAGGATTAGATTAGGATTAGAACTATCTTTCTAAACCCTCATCCTTTATTTTTTTTCCCAGTCTAAGTAGTAGTAGGATTGAAAAGAGCTTATTGAAAAATCATTCCAAAAAGGAAGAAAGTTACAAGTGTCGGCAATCAACATAATCCTTTGCTTGATTCACTCCTCGAACAATTACGTAAGTCCCCCTTGAGATTACCAGCATATCACAATGAACCAACTGAGACTATCTACATGAATTTGGAACCTTCGAGTCATCTTTGTGATCACACAAGCCATTTGTTTAGCACATAGAGGATTTTAATCAGGAGAAAATAGGATATCTCTAGGTATTCTGTTCTAAGTTGCGCGTGCATAAAAAACACACCAACAGGTTATTCGTATCGTGGATGGAGAGGACATACCAATGGGTTTCATTTATGAGGCTATGGATAGGGCCAAAAAGGTCATTTTATATTACTATGGCAGAAACAAGAGAAAATATGAAATCATTTAGCACATCATTGATTGTAGATGGACAAATCAACTCCACCTATCAATACATGCCTTGGCCTACTTCTTGAACCCAAAATTCTACTTCTTTGATACATTTAAGGCTAACGAGGAGGTCATAGCAGGTACTGTCACATGCATCGATAAGATGGTATCTGATTGTGGTCAGATTTGCTATATCTTATTTATGAATTTGCCAATGTTGACTATCTAGAAACATCCATTTTACATGCATAATAACTAATTTTCTATATTTGATTTAATTTTATTTTTATCTATTCAAGGTCTACAAAAGTGCAGAGGGGAGACTCATTTCTTCAGCTCAAACAACTGATAGGAGAGGAAAACAACCAAGTAAAAAATTTAGTTCAATACTACATGAAAAAATTAGAAACTTGATTCTTATATGTTTTTACTTAATTCTTACATTTCTAAATGTTTTTTTGTAGATTTATGGTGCTAGCACGCCTAATCTTCAAAAAGATGGTCATTTGTATTTTGTCCCAGTCATGTAGTGCTTTTGGGTGTCTACACAATTGGAGCTCATTTGAGAACAATCACACAAAGAAGAGAAATAGGTTGATCCAACAGCACCTCAATGATCTTGTCTTCGTTTGGCACAACCTTCCCCTTCAAACTTGAAAAGTGGAGGGCATTTCACATGAGTCTATCAACTTCAATGATATTGATCCATATGGTGAAAGGACTATCAATGAACAAAATGATGATGATGTCCTCCTTACTGAAGAAAATCTTGCAGACTTGGAGAGAGGAGTAGCAGATGAAGCAGAAGCAGCAAAATTGGATGCAATGGAGGATAATGAAGACAATTTTGAAGATCAAGAAACAATTCATCATCATTTAGATACTGTAGCACTAGCACCTTCTAGTTCGAGGCCTGAAAAATTGAGTTACATTAGGACAGGAAAGAGGAAACTATAGATTCTATTTGGTTGTTTTTCTCATTTTGACATATCATTATATGTAAACATTTATAGACATATGATGCTGTATACATTTGAAGTTTGAAACTATGAGTATGAATGATGAAATTTCAAATATATAGTTTGAATATCATATGACATGTAATGTTTAAATAATAACAAATAGATAATCAAATTAGGCTCTTATGTTCTCTAAATGCATTAATGTTTTTTGTTTTTGTAAAACTACTGTTTTCTTCTTTGTGAGTCCTCTCCTAAGTTTTTTGCTGAGTCTTGGGAAGGCCAATTTGAATTGGGGTAAAACGATAGATGAGTAAAGTATTTGAAGATGTGGATTGTAGGATACAGAGTCTCCTTCACCTTACGGAAGTCTTTGTCCCAACACTTTTGAGCATTCGATCTTCTATAGAATCTCAGCGATCGCCTGTTCTCCCAATTGAGAAACGCTACTAGCACAACATTTGCTCATTGACAACTTCATAAAACTTAACCATATAATCTCAATTGCATATAATCTCTACAGAAGCGGAAAACCAAAGTTGTCTCTAACAAATGGCTTTAACTTTCCATCATTCCAAAATAAAATCCTAGCAGCTGTATTGCTATATGTTCCTGGATCTGCTCGTACCAAATCTAATAAACAACGTTTCAGTTCTCCTGCAGGACTCATCATCAAGGTAAAAGGTTTCAACCCTAGTAGCTATTAAGAATGAAAAACAATAATACAATATGTATTCGTCATCAGGGCGAAAATGTTTCAAGCCTAGCGGCTATTAAAAAGATACAAAAAATCATAAATCGTTGTTCCGGGATCATGAATTAATCGTACACCCATTTAGGTCCGGGCATTTAGAGTCATTTTTCACGTTCGAAAAACAAACAGTTACCTTTGATAAACGAGTGCAAAAAACAAAAAGGACAGGTACATATACAAATCTTCTATGATAATCCCACAATGAAAATGGCAAACCAATTTACTTTCACGTCTTTCTACTTCTGCTCCGACCTGAGTCACTTTGGATCTGGGCCTCCGAAGTCGAACGTTTTCTGTCGTGAAGCGGTCTAGGAATTTGATAATTGAACTGTGAAATTGTGACCCCTTGTTCAATATATTTTGGATTTTCTTCCAAGAATCTCTCAACCTCGACCGAAGACCTTAATTTCTTTCCGCAGGGAGAAATATAGTAGACGTCGGCAAACTTGCAGGCGCCTTCCCCTCGGAGTGTTAATAAGCGCTCCCATCCTTTGGGAGGGCAGGGAATGTTGGGTTTATCAATTACCCAAAGGCGGGACAAATCTGGAGAGAGATCGGGAGGATCATGGCATGAAGCACGGGGGCGCCAGCTAGAAGCCCGTGAGCACACCCAGGGGTTCTCAATGGCGCTCTGCCGGATTGCTTCATATTGCTCCTTGCTTGGAATTTTTCTCCATTTTAAGCATTTAACGCATTGGACGGCGTACGTCCCAACCGTGGACGAGGACTTTTTTTTGGTCGCTGATCTGGGCGTTTTAAGAGATGCCATTGATGCCGCCCCTCTGCTTTTTTGAGGGGTTGTCTGCTCCACCTGAGACCATGCATACCATTCTTTAACCTACATTAATTTAACCTCGAGGTTTTCTAAACCTAATGCGGACTGAATGAAATGGATTTATTCTTACCTTAATGAGCGCCTGGTTTTGCTCCATTTTTATTGCTCGTGATCGGAAACTCGTCTTCTCTCCACCGTTTCCGCTATTGTGATTTCTGTATATATCTGCCTGCTTTCGTCTTCCTGGTTTCGGAAGCGCGGTTTGTGAGGTTAGATGTTATAATCTAATACTATCATAATATCATGTAGTGGTCAGTATTAGTACTTTTTAGATTAGTAATGAGTGTCACCAATAGTGAGTTTTTTTTAGTATTCAAGCACAAGTAATCACTTTGTATCATTTGGTAATTATTTTTACTTTCACAATAAATTTGGTTTTTGTAAAGTTGAGATTTATATTTTTAAATAGTTATTTTATTTATATTTATAATATTATAAATAAAAAAAAATTTAAATAAATATATAAATTTTTATTTTATTTTTTTAAATATAGAGAATAAAATTGTATCATGTCAAAATGGTCGATCAATATCTATAAGATTGGAAACTATTACAAATAAAATCATTTTAGATGCAATATCAAGAAAGTATGAAAAAACATAAATGAGAAACATGAACATAAAGAAAGACTTCACTCACGATGCTTCCTACGCCATTTTGGTCTTCCTTGTCCTCCTCATCTCCATGAACCGCACTACTTCAAGGTTGTCAAATGAAGAATGGGAGATTGAGTGGGGTTAAGTGTGGAATGCTCTCACTTGCATAACAAACTAACTGTGGATGAGTGGATGTAGATATGATAGATCAAAATGGGCATTATGATTGGACTAAGATGAGTGAATAAAAAGGCACCATGAGGATGCATAAAAAGTTCCTCTTTTTTTAATTGATGGAGAAGGGCTCAATTTATAGAGTTGAAGGCTTGAAAATCGATGGTCAAGATTGAAGATTGATAAAGGGCTAAGATTGAAAGGGAATGTGATCTCAAGTTTGAAAGCTTAGCCTTGTGACAAGTGTTAGAAGGAGAAGTGGGTGCAAGGGTAAGTGTGCTCACACATGTGTGAGCAAATCTTGGAAAGTCCAAGAGGTGACAAGTGGAAACACTTGTGGAAAGGTGTAAGGGCTAGTGGAAGAGAGTTTGTGACGTACGGGCTAAAAGGAGAAAGAGTAGGGTGGCTCTATGGGGAAGAGCATCCTCACACATGTATAAGAACCCCCTGGTCAAAGGTGATGTGGACATGTGAAGTGACTTGTGAGTCATGTGTTGAAAAGGTAGAGGCTTGTAAAAATGACATGTTTATAACATATGTAAAAGGTAGGTTGACTTCCTGAATCACATGTGGAGTCACATTTGGGTTTGGGTAGATGTGTAGTATTTTTAATTTGAATAAATACTAACATTGGTTAGGCTTTGGATTAATTGGGATAATGAGGGGATTAGATGATAGGTTTGTAAGAATCACTAAATTAGCTTAATTAATCATAGATTAATTTAGCTAATTAAGATTAGGGATAAAAATGGAATATTCTATAAAGGTGAGTTTGATTTATTGAAATAAATCAATATTTGGAAGAAGTGGAAAGGTGATATTAATTAAATAAAATTTAATTAATTTAAAGGTAATGGTAGGTTAATATGATTAATTAAATTAACCATGTGATAAAGACATAATTAATTAAATATTAATTTAGTCAATTTTTATGTGTCTACAAAAACCAATTAAATTAAATTAAATTAAATACAAATATGTCTATTAAAAAATAAACCTAATTATTATATGTATTCTTTATGATTGTATTTTTATTTTTTTTTGAAATCATTATATTTTTTAATAATTTTTTAAAATCATATTTTTTTTAATCATTTTAACATATACAAACTAGCTTACCTATATTTTTAAAAATATAAGTAAGACAAGCCGAAAGCTATCAAATTATGAAAATATTTAATATTCATAAATAATAATAAATAGTTTGCTAGTAATGTGTTTAAAAATAAATAGTTGAATAGATAATTCAAAGTATTTGAAATAAATTCTAAAGTGTAATGGATAATACATATGAACAAAATGCATACATCACTAATTGTATATTTTGATAATTACAGTCTTGGTTAAATATTTATGTGATGATAATAACTCTCAGACAACATCTATAAAATAGTGTCAAAATAGAATTTAGTCATAACTTTACAATGTGAACCATTTATACATTGGTAATAAGTCTCCATTTTCAGTATCATCGAAAAGAGCTCGAACTTTAATTGTCACATTAGACATCACGACATGCAATGTAGGTATTCTATAGTGTGCATGTAACAACTTGAATTATGACATGACCTAATGCACTCTGAATAATTGAACTTAAAATTAGCGAGCAATCGTGGGGGAGATGGAGGTGTTGCGATCGTCGTCGTGCGTTGGGGTTTCTTCTGCAACTTTTCCAATAGCTGGAGTGGATCAGAAACATGCACATGGGGCTAATAGTGCCCTTGATCAGGAGGAAAGGAAGGTGCAAAGGGCAAGAGGGTGTTCGCAGATTCACAGGGAGGGGTCGGCATATGTTGATGGCAGTGGAGGGATATGTCCCACGCTTCTGTTGCAAGGTGAATCGTCTTTGCAGGGAGCGTAGTTTAGCTTGGATCAGACCAAGGACATTGGCAGAGGAGGTTTGATGGTCAGTTGTAAGATGGGAACACGATCGACATTGTCCATGGAGGCTAGGATTTCGAACCCTCGGGTGCAGGGTAAGCCCGGCCAACAGGGCAGTGAGCGGATTAATGTGAACCAGGAGAAGAATGTCAAGGGTGGGTTTTGTGCACGGGGACAAACTGATAACACCGCCCATAAGAAGAATGGACCAAAGGGTCTCTTTGGCTCTAATGTTGAAAATTCCCAGAAGGCGAATGTGGGTTTGATGGGGGTTTTAAAACCGAACTTGGTGGAGGCCATAACCATGAATTTTGCGGATGATATTGAAAAGGAAGTGGGTAGTAATGTCACTGTCTTCTCTAAGCTTGGCCTAATTGGACAATTTCAGGGCATGTGGCCAAGCTTAGGTGAGCTCCATAGCTGGGTTTCAGAGAACTGGGAGCCAATGGTGAAGGGTTGTGTTCAACTATACCCGTGTGCCAAGGGTTTTTTCATTGCAGTTTTTGAAAACGTTCATGATAAAAAGAAGATTCTACGTGAATGTATCTGGAGCTGGGAGAATAAGCATCCTTTAATGTTGAAACCTTGGCATCCAACCTTCTGTCATGCATTGGAAACTTTTGACAAGGTTCCAATTTGGGTAAGACTTTTGAATTTGCTCTTACATTTCTGGTTTGATTCTTGCTTAGAAGTTATAGGTGATTCCTTGGGCAGTTTTTTAATGGTTGACGATGAGTTGCGAAATCTACTACACTCAACGTATGCCTGGATTTTAGTGGAGATGAACTTGACTAGTGGGCTTCCAGCTGAAATTACACTCAAATCTCAAAAGGGTGTTGGATGCAGCCTTTGGATTATGAAGGGTTACCCTTTAGATGTAGGAGGTGTTTTCAGACTGGCCATTTGACTTCCAAATGCGCCAAACAAAGACAAGAGAAGGTGGCATCATGGTGGAAGGATGTTTCCCACCACCATTATACGGTTGAAAAAAGGGTGAGCCGCAAAAGAGTTTTTCTCAGGTGGTTAGTGCGGATATGCCTCCTTCATCATGTAAGGATGTGAACAAGGTTGTAAAATCTTTACCAGGCAATGTTAAGGCTTCCATCCCTATTGGTGAACAACAAAATAATATTGCCACACCTAATGGAAGGGAGAAAAAATGTCCTATGGAGGGTCAAAAGGAGGAGGATGTTCCTCATTGTGATGATAGGAATATGGAGGATGGGAGTTTGGCTAAGTGCAAGACAATAGGCTAGCAAGATGAGGCAGCTAAGGTGGAAGAAGGTTGGGTGACTATGAAAGGGAAAAACATGAAGCAACCCAAGACTTCATTTGATATGATCTTGCGATCACATAAGAAGGGGGTGGTTAGAGCTTTTTTGGTTTTCTATTTGTGATTTTTACAGGCCTATTGATAGGTTTTGTGGCTTTCTGTGTTGTTGGGGGAGATGGCTCCCTTGTTGTATCCACCCCTAGGCTGAGCCAGGTTCTTTTTCCCAGGTCAGAATTAATAAATCATACCTATTATCGAGCAAAAAAAAAATAGCGAGTAATCATTCCTCAAGTGCACTATGAATTAGATAGGTTGTGCTTTATGATAGTCACTATTGGTCTAATAGTGATCTTCCAAACACATCCAACAAGGTAGAGATCTCGAGGCTAATAGTATAGAGCAATTGACCAGTCAAAAAAAATTGTAATCTCAATTTGTAGATTATTGAATTGTACATCTAAGTTCATTTTCACCTTGGATCCACAAAAAAAAAAGTTAAAGTATACAGTATAATTATAAAAAAAATTTGACTGGTTATTTGTCCATTTTTTAAAATTTTGTTGACCGTCTTTTCTCTCAACCAATAGCGAACATCTAATTCTTCTATACGAAAGCTAACATTGATTGGAAGTTTCCAGTGACACTTTGACCACCAAGTAGACACCCATATAATTGCATTGTGTGACATCCTAATGACTTGCATGAAAATTATTATTAGCATTTACATTAATAACACGAGAATATATTTTTTTATAGACTAATTAGGATATCATATATATGATTCTAAAGTTTAAGCAATTATATGTTATCAAAGTAAATAAAATATAATAAATTCAAATACATTTGAATACAATTTTTATTGAATATTTTACCTAAAGATATTGTTTGTTTCTATCCAAATACTTCCAAATTAATTTGTGATTAACTTGTAATTCGATTATTAGAATTAACCCTTAACCTCTTAACCTCCACAACAACCCTAGCTAAATCCTATTGCTAATCCTAATTAAACCTTAACTATAACATTAAATAAATCCTAACCTTGAGTAAATCTTATATCTAACCAATAAAATAGGTTTATGTAATTGTAAGGTAAACTAGTAATTTGTATTGAAAATTTTGATATGTTTTCAATAAATATATTTAAAATATTTATAGTAAACCAAGTGACAATTTTATAAAACACTTATAAAACTGAGAAAGAAAAATTCTTGAATAATAGTGAGATTTGGTTTAGCTTTCTTAAAAATGTCCTTGTTGTGGTATCTTACTATCATTGCTTTGGCAAGTCTTTTTTTCCTAATACAAACACAGTAAATTAATAAATTGATGGTTTTGTGAACGAGTGACAAAATCCAACCCACCACCTAAAATGCAATATTAAACAAATGTATAAAGGAATAATAAAATGTTTCCAAATATGCTACTACATTTAAGGAGAATAAAAGTTCTAATTGGTAAATATTTATTAATATTAAAAACAAAGAAAATGATTGTTGGCATTCTACACTCTTATGAGAATAGTTGGTGTTGTCATTGATGGCAACCATCTGGCAACCTTCTCGTATTCATCTGGTAAAGCCACTGGCAGGCACAGACACCGGGATAGACATCTACATACATTGGTAGATACTTCACCGGCAGCGGCAACAATGGATACCGGCACCCCAGTCGACAGGGAATAAACTTTTGTTTATTTTATTTAATTATAATTATCTTTTGTAAAGTCGACATGGTATATTGTAAAAGACTCATATATATGTATGAGATCTTATAAGTCATTTTGTGTATAAATATAGAAGGTAGTATGCATGGAGAGAATATATGGATAATATTTTGTAGAAGGAGTTATAGTTGACAGTGAAGGTTTTGGTTATGGAATGAGCTTAAACCGGTATTGAACCTGACATAGTTGATGCTACTTTGAAGCAGTACATTGTATTGGATTTCATAATCCACTTTTGTAGTCAGTGTGACTCTTATCGAGTAGTGAGCTCTAGGCAGTTGGCCTTCCTGCATGTGCAGGCCCCTCATTGTAAGTAATACTTATTCATTGGCTGGTGAGTGAATATTATGGGTCACAAATCCCACTGAGGTTTTTCCCACACCGGGTTTCCTCGTTAAACATCTTGTGTTATGGTGTGTTTTCTATGTTGTCTTTATTGTTCCTGTTTACTGAATTAATTCTTATTTACTGGTACACTATTTTGGAATGCAAAGTTCTTAATAAGGTTAAAGATTTTGTTAACCAGTTAGATATTGATTCACCCCCCCCCCTCTAAGTATCTTTGGGACTATCATTAATCCTAACAATTGGTATCAGAGCCTGGTCCTTTATTTTCAAAAGCCTAACAGCTTGAGGAAGATTATGAAACCGGTATAGATGGAGAACTCAAGAAAACAATTGGAAGGAGCTCTTGTAGACTATGATGCAGAAAAGTTGAAGAATATCAAACTTGAAGATGATCTAAGGACTGCACAAGAATTCATTCAAGGACTTCAAAAGAATCTTACTATAGCTAGAAATAAAAGAAAAAAAAATCATGAGAAGATGCAGAATGATAATGATGAAAAGGAAACTCTTAATGAACTTGTTAACAAGTTGAGACAAGAAAATAGTACTATGAGGAATGAAATGCAAGATATGACTATGGGATTTTGTAAAGACATTGAAGACAGGTAAAAGAATGAAGATGGCTTGACTAGGAGACTCAATGATGCTGGAAATGAAAATCTACGACTCAGTCATGAAAATGATATGTTGAAGACAGATCCGATTCACATGCAACATGATAAAACTGAACTTATGAGACAAAAAGGAATTCTGGAAAATGAGTTGGCTTCTGCAAATCAACACAAAGAGAAATTCAAGAAAAGTTCAGAGGAACTTGATGATATGTTGAAAAGTCGGAAACCTAATGGAGATACAAATGGACTTGGATTTGAAGCTGGAGAAAGTTTCGGTACTGCAAACAATCATGATCATAGTAAACCAGTAAGACAACCTAATGCTTACAAATTTAATGGGAAATGCTTTAACTGTAACAAGTATGGTCATAGAGAAAATTAGTGTAGATTCAAAAACAATTAGAACATCAATGCACCCACCGGTCAATGTTCCAAATGCAACAAAGTTGGTCATAATTTAGAAAACTACAGAATGAATGTGAGATGTTATGTTTGTAGAAGATTTGGGCACTTATCTAATCAATGTAGAACACAAACCGGCATAGGATATGGAAAGGCTATTTAGAAGAATAATGTGACTTGTTATGCTTGTAACAAGATTGGTCATATTGCAAAATTTTGTAGAAGCAAGACTTCACTGGCGAATAATAAAGGATCCAATTTGAAAGGCAGAGAAAAGGTAGATGAGGTAAAGCAAGAATTTTCAAAACAATGGATTAGGAAGACAGATCAAAATGTTGATGAGACTATTTCTTCACCAGTAGAATAGAGTATTACTCCGCCGGCAGGAGATTCTTCATCCAAATGAGAAGTAACCCTTTGGGGGTATTGCAGCAAATTGAATATCATGCAGATTACCCTCGATCGATGGTGAGAAGATAAATTTTCTTCTCTACCAACAGATGTGTTAAGTTTTCACTCAACCGACGAGCATTTAATGCGGTTGTTGAAAGAAATTTCATTATAAATCATCAGTTTTTCCTCATTTTTTATTCACCGAGCATTCAAATTATCAAAGAGCACAAAAATTGAGCGAAGGCATTCAAGGCGAAGGTGAGAAGCGATTTCTTTCAAGCATTCAGACATTATCAGGCAGCTAAAGGTATTTTTCAAATGGCTTCTTCTTTTGCTCCTGAATTTATTGCAAACCCTACTGTTGTGGAAAATGTAAAACGCCCTAGGCCTATGTTCAAAACTATTCCCGAAGTAGCTAAGCAAGATGATTCCATAGGTAAAACGCCCTAGGCCTATGTTCAAAACTATTCCCGAAGTAGCTAAGCAAGATGATTCCATAGGCGCATTTTCAAAGATTCCTGAAGGTGTAGCTTATGTTGAAGACCCTAGGATATATATTCACTGCAACATTGTAGAATTAGGTTCTGAGGAGTTGTTAAAAATGTTTAGAACCGTAATTTGTGATGAAAATGGCATTGTTAAACCCAAGCACAAAATTGTGGAGACTTTAGGTTTTGTGGAATATTGAATATCCCTTAATTTCTGGAGGAAGTAGTGAGAATTGTCCCAAGTAGGGAACATGGAGAATTTCTATGGTTAGACTCTGGCGGCAAATTCACCCGACAAGCAATTAGGGCAGTAACAGGTTTACCCTCAAGCGACAGCAGACTAGACAAAACAAAAAAGGTTCCTAACAACAAAGTCATGACCCTAACTAGAGCAACATCTGATAGTAGATCTCTAAGAGTGAATGACATCAAGGACATCAATGTGAGATTCATAAGCATGATACTTGGTTACAAAACTACTCATGCAAATAGACTTAAATCAGTTTCTATTATTTGCATTAATAATGCTTATGAAATGGTGAACAACAATGCAAAAATAGATGTGTGTGAATGGTTGAAGGACGAACTCATAGATAATTTGAAAAAAGATAAAAGGAGATAAGAAAGGGACATTTCGTTTTGGTAGTCTCTTAGTATGCTTAATGTTGTATTTCACAAAGGAAATCCCTGGTATAGGACAAAAAGACTTTGGATATGACATACCGGTAGGAAAAAAATCACAGGAAGCTTTCACCGGCATGGGTACTGCTAAGGAAAATAATATAACTGAATATTTCAAAGCTTTTCAAGCCAAAATGAAAACTAGAGAAAGACTACCGCAGAGTGTAGTAGATAAATATGACAAAGAAATCTGTTTTGTCATCAAGAAGGATGAAACTTGGATGGAAGTTGTACTACCTAGAACTGTATGGGTAACAAAAATGGGCTATAAGGTAGATCTCAACATAAGTGAGACTTATGCAAAAGACTTGTTAGATGCACCTAGAGAACCAACAGAAGAAGTTTTTGGTAGTGTTGAAACAATGGTGTACAAACAATGAAGCAAAGGAAGAAAAGAGAGAAATATATAAGAGATGCATCGAAGTAGGTAAAGGAAATCAAAGAAAATGTTATGAACATTACTGGTATATCGGCTAGTGAGCTGGAAGGACTACAACCGGAGGCATACATTTCACCGGTTGACACCTCTTCTGACAGTGAGATACTAGCTGAATTCAAAAGAGTTGAAAGGAAGAGAAAACCTTCACCGGTACCCTCTCCTCCACCCAAAAGGACAAGAACCCTAAGGAAGAAACAACAGACAATAAGGCAACCGACAAAGAAACTAACTCCCAAGAAGAAACAAAAACCGGTTATACCCTCATTAGATAATTTGCTAAATGAAATAACTAATGATGGCAATCTGGATAATGTAAGCAAATTGTATAACACATTTAATGATTCAGAAAAGGAAAGCATTGAAAATAGTATAATCTTACATCTGGATATGTACAAGAAAGTTTTAATTGAAGTTGTGGATGACTTGCCTAATGAACTATGTAGAAGATTATATGCTAAGAGGATTGTAGTAATGGAATTGGACAAGAAACTTAAAGTTGAAAAACTTCTAGCTGTACATCCGGTTAACTCAAAAGAGGATATTGATGACCTAATTTATGAGGCTAATAGATTTGTTTTTACTAGTAGTCACCGGCAAGTAAGATTGATGGTAGGTAGAATAAATGAGATCTCTAAGGCATTACTTGAAGGAGAAAGGTCACCGAAAGAGCACATGCATCATCTCACCGACACGATCCAACTGACTGAGGCAACCTTGAACGACAACAACAAATTCATGCAAAGTTTAAATTTGGTTTTGGTAGAGATATTTCAGATTGTAACCAACCGGTTACAAACTTTGAGGTGAAATTTTTGCACTCGTTTGACAATTTTGACAGCCTTTGTCATTGATGTCAAAGGGGGAGTAGTGGACAAAGAAAAATGATTATTCAGAGGAGATCATTAGCTCAATGGGAGCACATCTTTTTGGAAACTTTTTGGACTTCATTTTTTGGAAACAGTTTTTGGGATTTTTCTCATGAGTGTTGCCATCAATGCCAAAGGGGGAGATTGTTGGCATTCTACACTCTTATGAGAATAGTTGGTGTTGTCATTGATGGCAACCATCTGGCAACCTTTTGGCATTCATCTGGTAAAGCCATTGGCAAGCACCAACAACGACATAGACATCTACATACACCGACAGACACTTCACCGGCAGCGGCAACAATGGATACCGACACCCTAGCCGACAGGGAATAAACTTTTGTTTATTGTATTTAATTGTAATTATCTTTTGTAAAGCTGACATGGTATATTGTAAAAGACTCATATATATGTATGAGATCTTATAAGTCATTTTGTGTATAAATATAGAAGGTAGTATGCATGGAGAGAATATATGGATAATATTTTGTATAAGGAGTTATAGTTGACAACGAAGGTTTTGATTATAAAATGAGCTTAAACCGATACTGAACCTGGCATAGTTGATGCTACTTTGAAGCAGTACATTGTATTGGATTTCATAATCCACTTTTGTAGTCAGTGTGACTCTTATTGAGTAGTGAGCTCTAAGCAGTTGGCCTTCCTGCATGTGCAGGCCTCTCATTGTAAGTAATATTTATTCATTGGCCAGTGAGTGAATATTGTGGGTCATAAATCCCACTGAGGTTTTTCCCACACCGGGTTTCCTCGTTAAACATCTTGTGTTATGGTGTGTTTTCTATGATGTCTTTATTGTTCATGTTTACTGCATTAGTTCTTATTTATCGATACACTATTTTGGAATGCAAAGTCCTTAATAAGGTTAAATATTATGTTAACCGGTTAGATATTGATTCCCACCCCCCTCTTTCAGTATCTTTGGGACTATCATTAATCCTAACAGTGATATGATAAAAATATATTTTCTACAAAATAATTTTTTGAAAATATTAAATAATAAATTGTCAGAAATATTCTTTCTACAAAATAAATTTTATGCACATTCAATTTATGCTACTATTATAAAAATTAACACAGTAATTACAACTTTCTTGCAAGTTATAGGCAACTTTTTCTTTCTTCCGTGCAGATAAACAATTTCAAAGAGACACCTAAAAATATTGTTTGTTTCTATCCAAATACTTCCAAATTAATCTTCGATTAACTTGTAATTCGATTATTAGAATTAACCCTTAACCTCTTAACCTTCACAACAACCCTAGTTGAATCCTATTACTAATTCTAATTAAACCTTAACTATAACCTTAAATAAATCCTAACCTTGAGTAAAACTTATATCTAATTAATAAAATAGGTTTATGTAATTATAAGGCAAATTAGTATTTTATATTGAAAATTTTGATATGTTTTCAATAAATATATTTTTAAAATATCTATATTAAAACAAATGACAATTTTATAAAACACATAAAACCAAGAAAGAAAAATTCTTGAATAATAGTGAGATTCGGTTTAGCTTCCTTAAAAATGTCCTTGTTGTGGTGTCTTGCTATCATTGCTTTGGCAAGTCTTTTTTCCCCAATAGAAATCCAGTAAATTAATAAATTGATGGTTTTGTGAATGAGTGACAAAATCCAACTCACCATCTATGATGGAATATTAAACAAATGTATAAAGGAATAATGAAATGTTTTGAAATATGTTACTACATTTAAAGAGAATAAAAGTTATAATTTGTAAATATTTATTAATATTAAAAACAAAAAAATGATATGATAAAAATATCTTTTCTACAAAATATTTTTAAAAAAATAGTAAATAATAAAACTCTCTCTTCCATTTTCTAGCAGTGATGAAATCATCCTCTAACTCTATTGTCATGGTTTGTGTAGCTGCTAAATCTGCTACTCTTGCCCTTCTCAAGTAGAAATCGATGTCTAGAGGTATGGATTTGATGAAGAAACATTTCTGAATTTCAGTAGTTAGCCTTTTAGCAACAAACATTCTATTAAATTTAGCTACAAACTCTCTCATGGGTTCATATATTTATTTCTTTAATCGTGTTAATTGGGCCAACAAAGAATGCTTATCTTCTACACTTTTAAATTTCTCTTCGAGATTCATTCTCATGACATTGCATGAGTCTATTGTCCCATTGAGCAAGTGTTAAAACCATTCTATAATAGCATCAGTTAGAGATTCTATATATAATCTCACGACAATGTCTTCATGTTGGAATCCCATGATTTCACATGCATCATAAAAGTGCTCATTGGTAATTTTTTTCTATAGAATTTGGGTAATTCATTGAACTAAATTCCTTGAGTTATATGTCCAATGGCTTCTCCCCGTGGTAATAGCTGTGTCATTACAAGAGTAAAATTCACAATAGCAAAAAGAACAATATCATGCAAAGTTAAAGCTTGGCAAACAAGAGATTGAATAACATTCTTTTATAGCAAGGGAAGCTTGCTCCTTGCTCTTCTAGATGGGATGAGATCTTATGAAAAATTCATTTCTTGCAATTCCTCAAAGGTATAATTGATAATTTCCTTATCATGTTCACTTTTGGTGAATCTTCTAAACTCCAACATGATTAAGAAATGTTAGTTTTGTGGCAAGCATTGATGATTGTCAAGGTTTTGATGTGATGTTGGTTTCTCTAAAATTTCATTTCTACAACCACTATGGGAAATTGTTCAACCACTCTTTCAACAACAATTGGTATGATCTTTGTTATTCTCTCTTCCTCGTTCAGAACTTGGTGAACTCTAGTGTATTCTAAATTGTTTCTCCTACAATTCTAGGAAATAATATTCAATTGGTATTCTATGTGTCTTCTTGTATGTCTTTCGAATCAAAATTTGGTTGAGGTTGATAAAAGGCACCATGGTGTGGTGAGACCATGTTATATTTTTTTATTAATAAAAGCAACTTATAAAAATTGCATATTGAATTCCCCAGTGGAGTCAAAAAAATATATTGGTTAACATATTTGTCTTCCTTTAAAATTAATTATTTTGACTCTATACACCAAACATGAAGACAAAAATGCAACAAACAATTGGATGAATTATTGATTAGTCTCCCTCTAAATTTTAAAAAGGTACAACTCCCTTCATATGATCAAATATTTTGATTTTTTTGATATTTAAAGAAGGGGTATACTTTTAACCAAAAAGTAATAAGGTAGACTAACACTTGCACATATCCATGTTACAAATATGATTAAATAATTTGAGCAAATTGGAATAATTTCAAAGTATTAACTTTAAACACACAAGTTGTGAGACTTTAAAAATAAACACCACTTGCATCGAACACAAAGATTGAAATGCCAATGAATAAATAAACAATTTTAGATTTTTAAATCTATTGAATATCTAAAGAAGTTGCACATTACTTATATTAACACTAGTATTCACAAAGGGAAATGATATTCAAGAGTTGATTAAGCTTGTAGACTTAAAACAAGCATTAAAGCAAACATCCAATTTCCATGCACATAGACAAATAATTTCTTTAGAGAACATTTTTTTTTATTGATCTTGTATTGGATCATGTATCACTTTTGCACTACAATGCAACATGGATCAAAATTTTGGACACTTCAATAGTCATTTCATTACATATTTATAGTATCTCAAATTTGAAACCATCCAATAGTCTTTGAAGTTGATTCTTTAAAAAAAAAATCATTTATAAAGTTTTAAATACATTATAGCTTTACAAAATATTAAAACATAATAAAATAACTACACAAGACTAAGGCTAAGGTGGTTGATGATGTTGGTCCATGTTGGCTCCATCCACCTGATTCTGTTGTTGTGCTACCAACCAAGCTTTATAATCTTTCGGAGCTTGCGTCATCGTAGGAATTCCTTCATGATAGGGAATGCGGATATTTTGGGTTTTGAGTCTCCACAAAGTCTTGCTCACATGAAACAACATCAATTCTAGAAGAAAAGTTCATTGGATGGCCTTTATACCAAGATAATGTTGAGTCTATTCTTGTCATTCTTTTTAAATTATCTTTATTAAAAGCCTTTGGATTTGATAATGCATCAATTTTGTTTTGGAATTCAATTTTCAATTCATCCACATTGACTTCCCTGGTATTATCATTCTTTTTTATTTGACAACCAACATCTTTGAATTCCTAAATAATATTTACTTGCATTCAGTTACATTTCTTGAGCAACTTGTTTTGTTCCTTAATATTTTGTTCGAGGAAGGTGTCTTTCCATTTGATACTTTCCTTCCACATTATGCATTTGGTATCATTCACACCATGGACAATATTTTTCTAGTTGTAGCTTTGTCCATGTCCAAATCAATAATTCCTTTTAGTTCTCGTTATGTTTACAACTACATAACCTCCTCTTGTTTTTCATTGGCTATTTTTATATTGACACCATTTTGTGCCAAAATCAAATTATTATATACTTTCCTCATTTTCTCAATAAAGGATCCCCCTTTTTCTTTCAAATATTTGATCCACTCTTGAGTAGTTCTACAAAAGTAGCTATCATTCTACACTTTACTCACCATTTATTTTCCAACATTAGAACTGGGGTTAAAAGAGGCCTCTAATGAACTGATGGGTTGTGTTGAGGGATTTACAAGTTAATTTAAATAATTTGTGAGAAATTCCACTGGTTATGACAATCTCTATCTACATGAGTGGTAATAAATGCATGATCGTTTCCTTTCCAATTGGTATGTGAAGTGATCTCATGATTGGTAGAAGGAGAAGGTGAACTAGACAAAGAAGGAATAAATATACAATGCTCCTTGAATAATTATTTCAACTCATGAATTTCCTTCTTATAACAATTTTGTCCACTATTCCCATTTCCTATACAAAAAGTACATTTCCTTTAGAAGATTTGGTAAAGTATCAGTAGATTTTGGCTTAGGCTTGTTCTTTTTTTTCCCTTTCCCTTAGGTGGTGTTGCAATCAAAGCTTGAGATTTAGTAGTGATATCATTTTGACAAAGTTTTAATTTTTTCCTAGTTAACCTCTCACAAAATATGGGCAACTAGAATTTTTAGTTTGCCAGAATTTGGGTAACTATGAAATGGAAAAAACTAAGAATGAATAAATGCTCAACATTTACGCACAATGCAATGGAAGTAAGGGAAGGGATGCAGAGTTAATACCACTGCAAGGAAGAGTGTAGGTTAATGGAGGCCAATAAATAGCAAGATGGATTATAGTGTTAACGACACGATGATGGAATGCCACGAGGCCACAAGGACAAAACTGGCTTAACATCTGCATAAGTATTACATAAATACTATTGGTTTTTTAAGAGTTAATGACATCATTGGTTTATTAAGGGTTTACGATATCACTATTAAAAAAAAAGGTTTAACGGTGATGTCATAAACCCTTAAAAAACCATATTAGCACAATAAAAGAAATGTATAATGAATATTAACAATGATGCTTGAAAATACCATTTCCATATCCGAGATGAAACAACTTATTTAAAAATAAAATCATTATACATATCCAGTGATGCTTGAACATCAGATTAAATTTTCCTTAAAAGATTTATGTTTTTATGGACACAGATGTGGAACAACTTTAGAGAACAAGCACCAATGGAAAACCACGTCAATAACTTAAGAGAACAAGCAACCACAAATTTACAGACAAGCACCCACAAATTTAGAGAACATTAATGTTAGAAATAATGTAAAATAGCTAACATTTTTTTAAAAAAAAGATAGAGGAAAATAGAAAAATGGGCAACCTTAAATTCCTATCGTTTATACTTGTAAGAACAAGTGCACAAATATGGAAGCAAATGCATTTTCCATTGTCAATATAAACAATAAATAGAGAGCTAAACATAAAGTTGAAGAATCAGGGCATAACATTTACCTCGACGAAGACATGCTAAAGAACTAGGGCATTGCAATCATTGAAGAAACCCCATGTAACGATTGACGAAGTGGAAGAGAGACTAGTGTTCAAAGTGAGCATGTTTTGGTGCATCACCTTAACTTGCAGAGACCTTGGCCAAACATGTAATGGTGTGTAATGAAACAAAGATTGGAGAAGACGTGGAAGAGAATGGAATGAAAGTTGGTTGAAATGATGAGGTATGAGAATTGAATGCTTTTTTGCTTGAGAATTGTGAGCAACGCAGTGGTAGAAAGGAGAAGGGACGCAAAGTTAATGCCATTGCAAGGAAGAGTGAAGGGTAGCGACGTGCGATAAATGCGCACTAGTGGAATACAAGGGTGGTCATGTGATGGAAAGCCACATGGCCAATATGTCCATTTTGGATGGTACGCCACGTAAGTTATGGAGGTGGGCCAGCGCACATATCGGTCACCACACCAAAAAGCAAAATTTTGACACCTTGGACGTATCGACATTGGACACATGGCAAACACACTTAAAAATAATTAAGTAATGTTATGTTCCAACTCAGTAATAATTGATCTTCTAGGTAGACAAAAAAAGGTGTGCATGTATTTAACTAAATTTTACTTTTAGTGTAACCATTGCACCTTCTTTTGATACAAGTATTAGTTATGCTTAAATTGTTCCAATTCAGTAGTCATTGATCTTCTAGGTAGACAAAAAAAGGTGGGCACGTATAGGCTCCTCTCCCCTAATATTTAACTAAATTTTACTGTTAGTATAACCATTACACCTTCTTTTGATACAAATACTAATTATACTTAGAAATTATTTCTAATATTTAAATTTTATACAAACTAATGACAGTGTCTTCAACAAATCATGTATAAATTAAATACAAATACTATTATAACAAGTGTCACGTAGTGATGAGAACTTGTCGTCATAGTATAAATATTTGTTCTAAATTTTAATTATTATTATTTTGAATCATTTTTATTTAAAAATTATATAAGTATAATTATATTTATGTAATATTAATTATAACTCTTATTTTAATAAAATAATTATAATATTAAAATATATATATTTTTTAAAACCATAATCCTAATTTAATTTAAATTTTTTATATAATTATAATTATAATAATAAAATTAATCTCAAAATTAATTATTAATTTGTAGTGTAATATTATATTATTTTAATTATATTTATGTAATTTACTAATTATAATTGGTCTTAATAAATAACTATTAATAAATATAAAAGTGAAAATAGACATGTTTTGAATAACTTAATGAAAATAATTTAAATTTATGATTACAAGTTATTAAATTATTTACGCCAAGAGGCATATTAGGCTCACAGATGTAAGATTCTTCATCAATAAAAACAAAAGTCATTTAAGTTGACGTGCATTTGACCGTCAACCAATTTGTCAATTAAAAAAGCATGAACTATATTACTAATTCAAATTTTCCTTTAGAATCAGTTTTAAAATATATAATAATTTTTAAATGGAATATTTATTTAAAAATTTATAAATTAGAATTTATAATTTTAAAATGGAAAGAATTTTTTTTAAAAAAAGCATAATCTATATTATTGAAATTATTTCAATTTATTTAAATTCAAAATTTGCTTTAAATTTGGTTTTACAATATTATCATTAAAAAAAATTACTAACCAAAATATAATATAAAATTTTTAAAAATATTTTTTTAGTCCAATTAGCTTGCAATTTTATAAAAATTGCAAGTTTTCCTTATTGACCAATCAACTTATATATGTAAATTGCAACTTTTTCTTATTAATTGATCAATTTATACTAAGTTCAATTAATTTGTAGTAATATAGGTAAGCCAATTAAAATTCAAGAATTGTTTAAGAATTAAAAAATTAAATAAAACACTCGTTCATGGGTTCTTTAGGGTTAATCCTCATTCCAGGGGTGGAAAGGCTTCTGATGAGGTGTGGACCGAACCGAAGCAAGGGTGGGTCAAGATCAATTTTGATGGAGCTTCAAGGGGAAATCCGAGTATTTCAAGCGTAGGGTGTGTGGCTCTTGATGAGGAAGGTAAAGTGATGAGGCTGAGGTGCAAGCATCTTTGCTTGCGATGGAATTGGCAAGTAATATGAAGGTCCTAAGGGTACACTTAGAGGGGGACTCAAAAGTTGTGGTGGAAGCAATTGCGAAAGGGACTTCACCATGTTGGAGAATAAATAAATTCATTTCGATTATTTGTTCCAGGCTTCGTTTTTCTAGGATTTCTGGATATCTCATATTCGTAGAGTAGGAAATGGGGTGGCGGGCCTTTTGTCTTATGTGGCCTATGAGCTGGATAGTTTTTTCACGAGATGGTGGGGTGGAGATGGCGTAGATGTACAATGGCCAACTTAGTGGAATTTTAACCTTGAAAGTAGGCGAATTAAGAAGTGAAGTTAGTTGTTGGCCATGAAGGATTTAGTTGAGTGATCAGGGGGATTGAGCTGAAGGCTATCAGAGCGTACGACTCAGTTATATACATTAATTGCTCTATCTAAAGTAGGGGGCGAGAAAAGGGCACCGTATGTGGAGGAAAATGCATCTAATGCGGGAGGGAATTATAGTCATTATGCTCATTTATTTGTTCTCACTGCCTGATGTTTTGGCAACTTTTCTTCCTGAAGAAGTTGTTGAGTTGGCGAGGTGTGAGGTGACAATAGTTGCTTGCAGAGGGATCATGGAGGCAAATTTTACGCTGAAGTCTAAGAAGCAGTTGTGCCCATTTTTTGGAGATCTTGCAGAAAGAAGGCTTTGAGGGATGATTTTGTTTCAGGACGAACAACTGGTTAAGTGTGTGCAATTAATCTTGGGGAAGGTTTTTGGCAACCTAAGGCACAAGTATCAAATGAACATGGATGTGTATTCACTAATCATGGTGTGGGAATTGGATGCCAGTGAACCTGTGGAGGTGGTGAAAAAGGTGATGGAGATAATAGAGCACAGAGACTACTTAGATGGCATGGACTCAATTCTGGAATGGGTAATTTCGGGGGTATGAATTGATGTGAGGGAGAGATTTTCAGTCGCGCATCATGAATGTTTCAGGAAACCACTGTCCTTCATTCGATGGTCGGAAGATTGTGGCAAGGCACACTGAAGGGCGGGAAGCATTGAAGATTTTTGTGCAGATTACAGAGATTGATGAAGTAATTCGGCAAGCTAAGAAGGAAGCAGAAAGAGTTTAAGGCAAGGTGTTAAGACCGTGCAAGAGGAAAAGGTCGAGCGAGATGACTGGCAATGCAGATGAAGGAAGCTCTCAGAGTGCATGAATTTTCTCTTTTTGAATTGAAAGTTAAACTGTTTATGGTCTGGTTTAATTTGGCTTGCATACTTTTATTTATGTACTTGATGTAATAGGGTAGCTTCATGGGGTTTGAATAGTCACGTCTGCAAATTGAAACTGTGAATGCAAATTTTTGAGTTCTCATTTGGATGGGTACAGAGTATTTTGGGGTTTTTTTGGTCTGTACTGGAGAACTAGGTTGAAGTTGGATGGTTTTGGGGTGATTTGATTTTTGTCTAGAAATTTAGATTTTTCTTGGATGTACCCTTTTCTATTTCGAATAAATAAATAAAAAACATATTATCGAGCAAAAAAAAAATTAATTAAAAAAAATTTAAATTAAATTAAATTAAATTAAATCAAATTGAGTAACTTAAATTAAATTAAATTATGTAATTAAATTAAATCAAATAACTAAAATTAAATTAAAGTAATTTAGTAAAATTAAAATATTTATTCATATAAAAAGTCAACTACACATAGATAAGATTTTCTTTATATGAATTTAAAAACCTAGTCAATTTAATTTTTAAAATAATTTTAATAAGGTTGTCTTAAATATAAATTTAGAAACTTGTTAGAATTGAAAATATGATTGTTTTTAATTTTTAAAATAGTTTCTATTTTCTATATGAATTTAGAAACTTGTCAAAATATATAAAATTTAAGATTTTGACATTTATTATTAGTAAATTAGTAATTATTAACTAATTATAATTTAATATTTTTTATGTAATATATATGATGGTATAATGTCTAAAATAACTTAAATTAAATTAAATTAAACAAATAAAATATCTTACTTAGTTTCTTCAAGTTTAATATTTAGTTCAACTTATAGTTAGTCCGATTAGCTTGCAATTTATACAAATTGTACTTTTTCTTTATTAAACTATTAACTTATACATGAAAATTGCAAGTTTTCCTTATTAACTAATCAATTTATACCAAGTCCAATTAATACAGGTATTTATTTTATGAAAATTACAAGTTTTTGTATTAATATTATTATTATTTCTTTGATCGGTAATTTTTGATATATTGATTTTCAAAAAATAGCTACATTCTTCCAAGGCTTTTCAGATTTCAACATCAGCCCAAAATTGCGGTCCAAACCTACTATGGAGTGTTCCAGCTAAAACATAAATAGAAACAAAAGTAGTACTGTGCATTCTTGCATTGAATATTACAGTCATCCATAAATATTGTTTGTTTGTTTTTTAAACCAATAAAGGAAAAAGCAAAAAAATAGATTTCTAGCACCGTGGCCACTCAATCAGACTCACTATGCTTCAGCTTCTTCTCCTCCTCATCTGCAATCTCTGCTAGAGCTTTCCCTTTGGCTACTTTAGTCTTCATCTTCAAGTATACAATCCATGTTCCCAAAATCTGGGTCTCCTTCAAGGCTTGCTAGGAACTGGACCGCTCTCCCTTCCTCGAAATGGTCACTCAGTTCTCGTCCCACCTCCATGCGCGCCACCACCTTGAGGGCCTTTAAAACCTCATCTGTTCCTATCAATTTGACACAGAGCTTCATGACTTCCCAGCTAATATGAGCTTGCTCCCTGCATTGCTCCTTCAATCGATTCTCCGGCCCTCAAACAAAGGGTAGTATCTCCTCCTCTGCCTCTCCTTCCCGGATGCAAATTCCGGTCTGAGGGATCACCCATTCCAAGATGGAATCAAGGTTGATCAAGTAATCCCCATCAATTAACTTTTTCATTGTAAGCTTGACTTTCTCCACCTTGGGTTCAAATTCGCAAGCCCAAGCCATTATCAAGGAGTAGACCTCCATGTTCGTCCTATATCTGAAATGGATGTGCACCAATTCCTCCCCTAGCATTAGCCGAGCTGCACTCCACAACTTTTCTTCCTTGTATTTGAAAAGTTCTTGCATCCGTTTGTCTGACACCGTTCCCAGAAAAGGGACCAGTTTCTTCTTTGTTATAAGAGTGAAGTTAGCCTCCATTGAACCTGCTCAAAACCTGTTAATCTCCAAAAAACTAAACCTCTGCCTTTGTCTTGAATGAATACTCTGCGCTTTTGAACTGCCTCATTAATTACGATGCCTTTGATAGTGAGTACTCGTCCTTACGAGCTGTATTGTGTGCTTACTAGTTTTAATGCTTCTCAAACTGCATTAACTCCACCTCCACTCTCTGCCATCTCCCTTCCACCACTTGGCCAGTTGGCATGTCATGTCACGTCCAATATTGGATAGAAGGTCTGCCACTGCATTAGCTCCTCGCCTGACATGGGAGACTCGAAGGTTCTCAAAGGAGTTGATTTTTTCGTGAATTATCTCCACCCAATGAGAGAGTTTCCATGACGGTGTGTTACCCTTCGCAATAGCGTTGATAATCACTTGAGAGTCGCCTTCCAGGTGCAACTTTGATACTTTCATGTTTATGGCCAATTCTGTGACCATTAGTGTTGCCTGTGCTTCAGCTTCATTATTTGTCCCATTCTGTAGTCATCGAGCACCCTTGAAAAGGATGACCCCTTTATCATTTCTCGCGACTACTCCCACTCCTGAAATTCTCAGATTTCCCTTAGAGGCCCCATCAAAGTTTATTTTTATCCACTCCTTAGTTGGCGGTTCCCATTTGACCTCTTCTTCTTTTTCTGGAAGGGGATTAACCCTCTAGGACCCATTAACGGTTTGGAAATTCACAAGCGGCCAATTTGCTTGTATAAAGTTGTCCTCACTAGTTTAAGGGTGTTTTTATAGATTATGGTTTCTAGCTGCCGCTGACACTGATTCAATTATCGCTCTTTCAACTCTTAATAACAAACTCTCTGACGATTCCTCTTTCTCTTGGAATATCCTTCTGTTCCTTTCCTTCCAAATCTCCCATACTACAAGAGATGGCGCCACTAACCATACACTGGAAAAGACTGATCTACGACTCGGTATATTCCAGTTGGATAAAAGCTCAATGACTATATAAGGTAGAGGAGTTTGCCATCCTAGCTTCCCTAACAGGAAGTTCCATACCATTTGTGCTTCCTCACATTGTAGGAGCAAGTGATTCAGGGATTCCTCTGCCTTCTTACACATTACACATCTGAAAGGGCCCAAGAAGCCCAGTCTGCACAATCTTTCTCTCATCAGAATGCATTTTTTCAGAGCAAGCCAAGTGAAAATGCCTGCTTTTGGAAGAATTGGGGAGCTCCACATCAATTTTAGGGGCCACTCCTTTTTTTCCTCCACTTTGTCAAGGATGTTATAACCAATCTTTACCGAGTATTGTCCCGATTTTGAGCCACACCATCTCATAGTGTCCTCCTTTGTGGACAACATTGGGGTGTACTCCTGCAAGATTCCCTTTAAAATCTCTTTCTGATTTGTTGGTAATGGAATATTTTCTACCTCTTTCCATTCGCACACATCAACCCCTTGGGTTCTCCTTTTCAAGAGAAAATCTCCTACCTTTTCTCCCTACTGATTTTTAGTCACCTGTTTAATATTCTCAATGTCTTGTCTCTCTCAAAGAACAAGTCTCCCTTCCCATGAATCTGTCCAGAAATTGGCCATTGTCCCATTACCTATTTCCCAGGTGATGTGTTCAGTGATAACATGTCTACATGAGGTAATAAAATTCCAAATGGCCGAGCCTTTTGGTAAGACTGTGATTGTGAAAATTTGTTCCCTGCTCATCTGGTCTAGATACTTATGCTTTAAAATTTGTACCCATTTCTGGTTTGGCTTAGCGTAGATCTGCCAAATCACTTTTTCCCCCATAGCTTCATTTAAGAGTTTCCAGTTCCTCAGTCCTACACCCCCTGCCTGTTTGTCTTGACAAACTTTGTCCCACGCAACTAAAGGAATTTTGTCATTTGTCTCTTTGTCATTCCACAAAAAAATTCTCATTCCCCTATTTATATAATTTATCACTTTCTCCAGAATCTTAAGGGTTTTCATGGAGAATACGGGAAGAGCAGAGAGGACCGCTTTAAGCAGCATGATCTGCCCAGATAGTGAAAGCCATTTTCTCTTCCAACCTTCAAGGCGATTTGCACAGGCATCAATGATGTTATTCCATAGGTTCGGGCCATTCTTACCACCAAACAGGGGGGTACCAAGAAACTTTCCCGGGAGGGTCCCCATTCTAACCCCTAATATATTTGAGATTACTTGTTGTTTGTCTACCTCTGTATTAAAGAAGATAGCTTCTGATTTGGACCAGTTAACTTGCTAGACACTTGCTCTGCAGAAAACATCTATTGTCTTTCTCATCACTCGGGCCTCTTGAAGTGAGGATTGTCCGCATAGTAGGGTATCATCTGCAAATTGTTGATGAGTCATTGGTTCCATCCCTTCCGCAATTTTGATACCTTTCCATCTTCCTTGTTGTTGCTGTGATCAGATTAGTCTTCCCAGGACTTCTGCTAGTATGATGAATAGGAAAGGTGATAATGGGTCCCCTTGTCTAAGCCCTCGTGTGGTTTGAAAAAATCCTAGAGGGCTACCATTGACCAAAATAGAAGTCCACACCCCCCTATGCAAGCCCGCATCCAGCTAGTCCATTCTTTGGAGAAACCAAACTTCTGCAATACCTGGATAAGGAATTCCCTATCCACCATGTCATATGCTTTTCTGATATCTAATTTAATCATCATTCGATCAACCTTCACTTGGTGGACTGTGTGAATTGCCTCATGTGCAATGATTATTCCTTCCACAATCGACCTGCCCGGAACAAAGCCACTTTGTTCTTCTGAGATAATAAGCCTTAATAAAGGTTTTATTCTATTTGATATTACTTTCGTAATTACTTTGTAGATGGTGTTGCACAAAGAAATTGGTCTAAATTCATTGAAATTAGCAAGGTGTTCCACCTTTGGAATAAGGGCAATGAGTGTGCAGTTAAGCTCCTTCGCCACAGTCGCCCTACTCTAAGACTCCTCCACTACTTCCCAAACCTCATTTCCTACAATCTCACATAAGGTTTGATAGAAAAAAGGTGGGAAACCATCCGGCCCTAGTGCTTTATCCCCTTCCATATTGAAAACCGAATTTCTAACCTCCTCAGCTTGAGTTGGTTTCACCAGTGCCTGATTTTGCGTAGCTGTTATCAATTCTGGGATAACATTCAACCCTTTTTGTTGATGATCCAGATTGGATTCATTATCCTTGGATAGTAGAGCTAGAAAGAACTCCACTGCCTCTTTATTGATATCCTCCACTTTTTCTAGTACAACATTCTCACTATTGTGAATGGTTGTAATTTTATTCCTGGATCTTTTCGCCTTAACCGAGTTGTGAAAAAAAATTGTATTTCTGTCTCCTTCCTTTAGCCAGCACTCTCTCGATTTTTGTCTCCAATAAACCTTCTTTCGAGATAGCACTTCACTATATTGTCCTTTGAGTTCTCATTCCTGCCAGAAAATCTCTGATGTCATCCCCTTTTGTATTATAACTTCTTGCAAGCTTGCTAACCTGTCCTCCAGATCACTTTTGTTAGCAAAAATATTGCCAAATTTGACTCGACTCCACTCTTTAGTTTTTTATTTGAGGAACTACAACTTCTTAACAAAAACAAAGGCCTTAGTTCCACACATCTCTGGAGCCTCTGACCACCAGCCATTGATTAACTCCCTCAGACTTTTATCCCTTAACCATATTTTATCAAATTTAAAAGGACATCTGATGGGGGGACCATCAAAGGTTATAGAGAGCTCAACTGGTAAGTGATCTGAGGCAACTATTGAATGGATAATAGAGGCAAAAAGGAGATTGGTTTCCACCCAGGGCCCACCCAAGAAAAAATGGTCCAGCTTATCTGCAACATGCTATCCTAATATCCTTCTATTTGACCATGTAAACTGGCCTTCCTTGCACTTGATTTCCTTGAGACCATTTTCCGTCACAAAATTTTGAAAATGTACTAGGTTTACAGGAAGCCCTCCTTTGCCCCCCAATTTATCACTCAGTTCCAATATAGCATTGAAATAACCCCCAATAATAAAAAAAACCCCTCCAGATCCCGAATGAGGGAGGACATAGTTCTCCAAAAGTTTCTTTGAAGATTGGATTTTGACGGTCCATAGACATTGATTGTTATGAAATCAATATCGAGAGGGTAGGAATGAAACTTACATACCTGCCACATATTGGAGGTAGCAACTTCCTCCGCCTCGTGGATATTTGCATTCCAGAGGATACGCAACCCTCCCGAAGCTCAATCTGAATCCACAAAGACCCCCGTCCACTACTTCCATGATCCCATAAGCGCCTTTGCTTCCACTTTGTTCATCTTTGTTTCTTGTAAGAGAACTAAATCTGGCCTTAATTGATCCAACCCCCGTTTGATTAATCAGCGTTTGTCAGGGGCATTACAGCCCTTGACATTCCAGGTTATGATTTTCATTGCCCTTCAAGAAGCGTGGCACCCTTCCCTATTATCAATTTACTTTGACCTTTCGCACTACCAGCCATAGCAATCTTGAACTGGTTTGACTTTCTGCCTCTCAATCTCTTTTCTCCTATTCGTACCTTGGTACATATAGGTTCTAATTGCTCTATTATTCTTATTTCCATAATATCTTCCTCATCCATCCATCCCCATTCATCATCCTCCTCGACTCCATCCAAATCTCTATTATCTTTGGCTTCCTCTTTGTCAGGCCTCTAGCCATTTTCCTTCTCCGAATGTTGTATCAGCTCCACACTGACTCTTGCTTCCACAAGAGGAAAAGTCTTGGAGTTAACCTCATCTAGAATATCCACTACTTTCTCGACTCTTGTAATGGCCTCTTCTACCTAGCCTGCAGCCTCCCTATGTTTGTTGATAATAGAAACTTCTATTACACTCTCTTCCACCTTCTAGGTGGTGTTGCTAGGAGCCTTCAAGGCCTCCCCTTGCACTATAGGGTTATGCATAGCTTGGATCACATCCTCATTGGATCTCACTTCCTTACTTGTACTATCCTTGTTTGCATAAAAGGTCACCTCGTCTTCTATCGTTGTCTCCACCGCTTTCCCTTTAGGGCCTATTAAGCATGTTTCCTCTGAATGTCCTTCTTTTTTACAATGTTGACAAATTTCATTAGATTCTTCCACCTTTATTTTTTGGAGCCATTGTCCTGCATTTGTTATAATCTCCATCTGTACTGGAAGTGGGTAGTGGGGCTTCCATCCAATACATATTCGTGCATACATGCTAAAATATTTGGACTCAATGGCCTCATCCGCTCTGATGTAGAAACCCAGTTTGTTCCCTAAAGCTTGAAAGAACTCCTCGTTCCAGTATTCTCTGGGTAGGTTATATAATCTGAGCCAGACAAGTACCATTTCAATCGGAGCTAGCACTGGATTGAAATTAGGCTCCCAATCCCTAATGTACAAACCCCTTCCACCCATGAAAAAGGGTCCATTGTTTAAGATTTCTTGCTTAACCTTACAATCGTATGTGATTACCAAGAAAAACCCATTTGTGAGGGTTTTGATTTCGATTTTGCATTTCCAAGTTTCAGTACACCAGCTCTTCATTTTTCCCACTGCCAACCAATCACCAAAGCATTTTACAAAAAATCCCCTCCCAGAAAAAAGATACAAAATCATTCCAGCTTTTGTTGTTTATCATCAAAGACACTTTCTCCATTCTCATTTCATCTTTTCATTATGGGGACTTCCTCTACTTTTGAGCATTCCTTTTTGGACGCCATTCTTTCTCTTGGCAATGTTGCCACATTGTTTTCGGGCCATATTCCGTATTGCGATGCCCTTGGGTTCAGAGGCTCTCATTTCTCACATATTTGGAATCTCTGACTGAAACTTCCTCCCCCCATTGCGTGTGAGAATGAAAGAACCTATCCTGATCCTCCCATGCCTTTTTGGGTTTTTGCCAAGGCCGTTTTCCAGGTCGTGGCTGTGTAAAGCTTTGTCGTGGTCCTTGGTCTGCAAATCTTCGGCCCTGAAAGCCATCTTCCTGAGACCAAAATCCCTGGTAAGCTTGAAATTCTTGGAACTTCCTCGATCGAAGCCCTAGCCTCCTCCTCCTTCGGTCCATTTTTTTATTAATATTATTTTTAACTAGAAGAGAAGTTGCATAATTTCCAAGTTTTCCTTATTAACAAAACATTTTATACTTAGTCCAAATAGCTTGGAGTAATATAGACATTTATTATGCTGAGAGACATCTACAATGACATCAAAATGTCTGTAAACAAAAAATTAATTTTGAAACAATTTGACATGCAAATGACAGGTAAATGCATGAAATATGCCATCTTTTGGTTTTTGTGGAGGTGTTATTTTATTGCTCCAAATAATATAGAACCCTTGCCACTTGTCTCCAACTTTATGAAACCGTTACATTGAAATGATAGTGGAAGGGTACCATAATATTTAAAGGGAACAATCAATAAAATCAAGTAGCGTTGAGAGGTTAGTGGAGGAGTGGGCTTGGCATTGTGAGTATCTTACTATTCTAAATTCCAGGTTCATGATGTAGTCTTAGATAATGTCGGTACATACTTAAACAACTCTATTATTATCCATATTTTTGGAACTCTTGTACACTAGTAAGATTGCTGCAATCATGAGATTTCCTTCTATTATACGATATCTCTCAACATAATTTATCTATATTAATGCATGAAATATGCCATGTTTCACCTTTTGTGGAGGTGTTATTTTATTACTCCAAATAAAATAGAACCCTCGCCACTTGTCTCCAGCTTTTTGCATGCAAGACTTTAATGGATTTGTATTCTTGGTGTTTAGTATTTTAGAAGAACATTTATTTTACAGATGATTCTTTTCTATTATAAGATATGTTAATCCTAGAGGATCCGATTAATACCTGAGAGGGGGGTGAATCAGTAGTAACAAAAACTGAAACTTTCAACACCAAAATAGACTTCTCTCAGATCTAAAAAAATTCAACACTTAAACCAACTTATTAATTGATCAGCATGCTTCATCAATCATATAATCATTAATACTGGTAACCACTTTAAGATCTCTGATAAACAAACATAAATTGTCTTAACCGGTTATCAGAAATAAAACATGATCACAAGAAAAGTATTCCACACATGAACGCCATGATTTTCACGTGGAAACCCAAATAGGGAAAAACCACGGTGGGAATTGGTACCCACAAATATTTTGCACTCTTTTAGAATGCACCCTGTTAGGAGCCAAGCCCAGTTAGAAGCTTACAATGATGCCCTGTTAGGAGCAGACCCTATTAGGAGTCACCCGATTAAGGGATTTACCTTAGCCCTATTAGAAGCTTTGATCTATTGCGATCAACATCACAAGAGGATTTAGAACTCAGATATTGAGTCACCCCGTTAGGGGATTTTACAATATGAGGCCTGTTAGGACCTATTCGGTTAAGGGATTTTAGTTGTTGTAATTGTTAGAGAACAACAGTGAATGATCTGTGTATAGCACTCAACTACTTGCTTGATCAGATCCAATTAAGTTCTAAGTCTACATCTCACTGGTAGATCTTTTCACATGCACTGGTTCAGCTTCACATACTTCTCAAAATCACCGACACTACAAAACTTCAACCTTATTGACATAAATAACTTTTACAACTAGGTCGGCATCAAAACCCTAAGAATTACTACATAGATCATCATAGATCTTTACAACTCATTACAGATCACCATAGCGATCATTAAAATCAATTGCAAATCAATATCAGTCGTTGAATGATCATAAATCGTCACACTGAGTCGATCTGGTACAAAGTCAAACCCTTAGCACATTCCGCTAAGCACTTTGCACATTCCCAAAAAATTTGTTCTCCAAACGCGCCAAAACTTCTTTCAAACACATCACACGGTTTGTGTCGCGTTATCATCAACATGTGAACTTGATGTAGATCACCACCAAACCAAAAATCGTTGCCGGTTAAGAGAATTCTTTACCAGTCCTTAAACCGTTCTTAAACCCTGGCAAAACTTTATCAGAAATTTAAAACATGCCTTCTAGTAACCATCATAGGATGCGGTTATGGTTACATACTTAAATCCATCATAAAAGCTTATGTATCAAACCACAAGTCACCAAACATCGCCAATCACCTGATTCCATCAAAACTTATCTGCTTTACCGGTTAAGGTCCTAGTTCACAGTCTTGCTAGTAAACTCTGTCAAACTGTTAAACTCTTACTCCAGTAGACCAAATCACTTAGCCAACAAGTCAATCACTGAAAACCAATTGTAAACATCATTAAACATCAGTTGACCCTATTTGTCATCAATGACAACACAAATAACTGATCATGTCATCTTTCTGCTACCGGTACAGTCATCCATCATCATCTCAACCTCATCAGTTATGCCAAACATGCCAACAAGATATCTCTTGGCATATTGTACACATATTTTTAAAATATAAGTATACCAGTTTTATGCAAATTGCAGGTTTTTCTTATTAATATTACTCTTAACTAGAAGAGAAGTTGTATAATTTGTAAGCTTTTCCTATTTATAATCCTTTTAATTAGAAGAGGAAGACTTCCTTATACTTGCATTATTTAAGATGGTTTGGTGAACAAGTTAGTAGCTATCCATTTGAACAATATACTCTCCTTCATTCCATCTGCTAAAACACTAATTGAGATATCTATCACAAGAACAATTGTCACCTTTGATGCTTTAATCCATAATGAAAGTTATTTAATTCTAGGAAGAGATATTATCTTTATATGTTCTCCCATTTGAAATATGATAGTTTTGAGACTAAAGTAATTGTATGGTCTACCATTTCTTTTATATGTTGATATTTAAAAAAAAATAGATTAGAGTGGTGACAATTGACTTTCCTACAACATCCTTGCTACTAGCAAGGGCTTACATTTGCATATCTGCTTCTCATACCAAGGAAGATTTATTGAGAGCATCAAAAGTATGTATATGGAATTGCATTCTTTGTCTTGAATGTAGAACCTCTGGGTGTTGTTCAAATAAAAATATAAATACAAATAAGATACTTTTATCTCATATTTTAAGAATAGAGACACTAAATATTTTCTTAATCACGTGTGTTAACAAGCACTTATTAAAATCCCCAAGAGCCTCATTCCTCTTTCTTATGGCATTTTTTTTGTTTCTATATTGGTTGAATTTTCTATTGGACCTTGTAATGAACAATTTGTAGCTAGATTTCATTCGTATAAAATTGTTCTTGTTTGTCCCTTTGAAATTGCTTAATTGCATGGAAAAATAATTTTTACTATAACTTGCAAGAAAGTTGTAATTATTGTTTAATTTTTATAATAGTAGCATAAATTGAATGTACATAAAAAAAAATTTGTAGAAAGAATATTCTTGAGTAATGGCCAACCCTCCACTTCTAATCCTATGATTCAAAGATTGTTAAATGACATCATTGCATTAAAAAGACGGTTGCCAAAGGCTAATCAATATTTACAATAATAGTATCAAGATACGTCAAAGAATAATTACAATCAACAACCCAGAGGTGGTAACAAACATATACAATTTTTCCTGCAACACAACAAAGGTTGGCTATAGAAGCATTGTGTAAGGAAGTTAAGTAGCAAAACAACTTCCTAAAATAACCTTGAGAGGAGGATAATGCAGAAACTTTTATAGATCGTTACAATAATTACAAAAACAACAAAAATAAACATAATAGCATGTTGGAATCAAGGGACCATTGAGAGGGGGGGTGAATCAGTGTTCAACAAAATTGACTTCAATAACCTAATCATACAATCACATTATGCAAATAAAGTAAAGTAAATGCAGAAACACAAAGCCAATATCATCAACACCATAACACCGAGATTTTTATGTGGAAACTTGGTTAAGGGAAAAACCACAGTGGGATTGACACCCATGATATTATAATACTATAAGCAGGAGTATAATAATATTATAAAGGGGAATGCACATGCATTCAGGCACACTGCCTAGAGCTCATTGCTCAAATACACAAGAGGGCTACAACCCAGAGGAAGGCTCACTACCTTACAAGTGATTAAAAATAAGAAAAAGAATGTTTGAACTGAATAGTAGCATCTACAAATGACAAAAATCAATTTCGATTAAGCGCAATTAGTCTCATGTCACTGATCTGTCTCTCTACTTTGTTTTGCTGCTCTGTCATATACCAGAGCACAAAACTTTCAATTATTCACACAAAACTTCACATAATCACTCATACAATCTTCCTCCTTCATTAAACACTTACCAAATCATCATGTCAGTTAGACTAATTATTTGCACCATCAAATTAGATCAATTCCATGTCAGCCTAAAAACCGCATAACATGCAACATGAAATGTGTAATCCAAGTCAGCTCAAACCAATCCAAAAATAGCTAAGCAGACCAAACAAGATGTCCACACACTTCCCATGTGTCAACTCATCAACCTCGAACATGCAAACAACCATCAAAATTACTCCACACGATCCGTATAACAAGTCTTTACACACTACTACACCAAAACACTGTTATACCAAAAAAACAGTCTATCGGATCTTCTAACCAACACCAAACCTAACACTAGAGGTCACAATCATGAAATAAGGTGAATCTCATATCCACAATACATCTACCAGATTTGAAAAGCAAAATACTTAACCAAAATAATCTACTGACTACCAAACTGCACACTCTGTTGGTTACACTGTTCTTCTTACCAGACCTCACTGAACCTCAATCAATCTTTCGGAATGAAGGAATCATGAACTGCGGATTGGATATCTGAGTCACTAGATGTCAGTTGCCATCAGCGACAACAACTGATCATAAATGCATTATCTCATGCCAACAATCTTGCCCTTTGGCATTGATGGCAACACTTAGTGGAAAATGACTAAGTTTGGTATCAAAACCAAAATCAAACTTTCGGACTGAAAGAATAAAAAAATCAAGAATCTCCCCCTAATAACAACATTTTTCACTCATCTATTCTCCCCCTTTGACATCAATGACAAAGGTAGAGTTTTGGAAAACAAAAATTCTATTTACACATGTGCACATGCAACCCTTATATATTCACAAAAAAATGAAAATATCAGCATAAGAGTTCTTCAATGAGTCCAAGTGATTGTCCCAACCTTTATGCAAATTCTCCAATACAGTTATGAACCCACTAAGCAAGTAATCTTTCACCTTTGTTGTCTTTACCTCATTGGGATCACCACTAGCCAGAGCATCTTGAGCATCTAAAGCAATCACCGGTGAGGAGGGACCTTAGGGGGATCAATCCAAACTGGTCAGCAAGAGTAAACACAATTGAAACACACATATATGATGGAGGCAATGCATAACATATATTTTTTATTGCATGAAATTCAATTACATCCAATCGGTAACAACCGAGTTACAACATACCGGCACACAGGCTTGGTAAAATGGGTCACATCGGGACCTTGAATCGAAAGATCTATCTTTTAGGCATAGTCTATCTGTATGATACTTTTTTGATTCTGAATTGATTACATTCTTAAGCATGATTACAAGACCACACGTGCAAAATAAATAAGGTTGGCCTCCGCCAAGAGATTCCTCCAGAAAATCCAAAGGATGAAACGTAGAAGGTCGACCACACACCAAGCAACATTGAGATCAACGCCCAAGGCTCCACAAGCTTCGAAATGGGTTCCGATAGATCACTAGAATAGGTCTCAGGCAACCAGTAACAAAGGAACAACTGGGAACAAGAAACTGTCCAGGAAACCGGTAGTGATATCTTGCCGAAAAGTGATCCAAATGAGATGTGGTCTGAAAACAAGAAAGATGATCAAATCTTCAAGTAGAATCCAGTTCCACAAGATTTGGTGAGCCAAAATTGAGACACGTAGAAAGGAAAACTAAAACTACAAACAAAATAGAAATAAAATGTTTTTGGTTGATGCAAGATTGTTGTGAACCGGGGATGCTTCTGCATCAGACATTCGGGGTTAATGAAAAAGTGAGCCTCTCACTTTGCCGGGGTCAGAGGGAAACCAAGGCAATCTACCTCTACTTGAGAAATCCAAGATGAATCTTCAACTGGTATGCGCTTCCACTTGACAAGATATTCTTTAACTTGACTGTTCCGAGTACTGCGTCCAATCCTACTGTCCAAAATCTCTTCAATCTAATTTGGTTCCTTCCGGGGTAATTGTTTCTCCAAGTTTGCGACACTGTCCTTACTAAATTATGGTTCATGGTACTCATGAAGATCTACAATGTTGAAGATAGGTGAAATACTTAGGCTATCTGGTAGCTCTACTTCATATGCATTTCTAGAATTGAACTTCCTCAAAATCTTACAAGGTCCAAACTTCTTCATCTGCAACTTACTATAAGTTCCAACCGGGAATCTCTCTTTTCTCAAGTATACCATCACTTCATCACCAAATTCAAATTCCTTATGTCTCCTCTTCTCATACACCTTCTCCTTATATTTGTTGTTCATGTCTTCCAAATGATGTTTAACCTGAATATGCAATGTTGCCATGTGATCTGCAAAATCTTCTGCTTCTAAACTCTTTTGGTCTTCACTGCCAATGTCTCTCAATTATGCTATTCCTCTAGGATGCACTCTGGTAACAATCTTAAAAGGTGTTTTCTGGTACTTCTATTCACTGAATTGTTATAGGCAAACTCTGCTTGTGCAAGGATCAAATCCCAACTTCCAATTTTATCTCCCACTAAACATCTCAACAAGCTTCCCAAAGTTAACTACTTCTGTCTAACCATCATTTTGTGGATGAAAAGTATAACTGAAATTCAAATCTATCTTTATCTTCTTCCAAAGTGTTCTCCAAAAATAGCCAACAAACTTAGTGTCTCTTTTCAAAACTATGCTCTTAGGCAATCCATGCAATCTCACCACTTCCTTGAAAAATAGGTTTGCTACATGCAATGCATCTGATGTCTTCTTACAAGGTATGAAATGAGCCATCTTCGAGAATCTATCCACGACCACAAATACAGAATCATTCCCTTTCGATGTCTTAGGCAATCCCAGTACAAAATCCATGCTTATATCCTCCCAAGATCTTACCAGTACAATTAAAGGTTTATACAATCCCACATTCTGACTACTACCTTTTTCAACTTGACAAACTCTACAACTCTACACATCTCTCTTAACATCCTTATGAATCTAGGGCCAAAAGTATTGCTCACTCACCAATGCAACTGTTTTATCGATGCCAAAATATCCAGCTAAACCTCCACTATGCTTCTCTTTGATTGGGTTCTCTCTCATGGAACTCTTGGGTATGCGTAATTGAACTCCCTTGAATAACATCCCATCTTGAATGAAATAATCCAACCATTTACTCCTATCAATCATAACTGGTTCTCTACATGATTTCCAAGATTCAACAAAATCTGGGTCTTCATCATACAAGGCCTTCAAATCTTCAAAGCCTAATACTGTCACTCTCATTTTTGTCAGCAAATTCCTTCTCCTACTCAATGCATCAACAACTTTGTTAGATTTCCCACTTCTATGCTTCAACATAAAGGTGTAACTTTGCAATAATTCTACTATGCATAACTGAACTCCCTTGAATAACATCCCATCCTGAATGAAATAATCTAACCATTTACTCCTATCAACCATAATCGGTTCTCCACATGCTTTCCAAGGTTCAACAAAATCCGGGTCTTCATCATACAAGGCCTTCAAATTTTTAAAACCTAATATCGTCACTCTCATTTCTGTCAGCAAATTCCTTCTCCTACTCAATGCATCAACAACTTTGTTAGATTTCCCACTTCTATGCTTCAACATAAAGGTGTAACTCTACGAGAATTCTACCCATCTCATATGTCTCTGGTTCAACTTACTTTGACTGTTCAAATACTGCAAAGCTTGATGATCTGTATACAATACAAACTCCTTAGGCAACAAGTAGTGTCTCCATTTCTTCAAGGCTTGAACTATGGCATAAAATTCTTGATCATACATTGAATATCTCTTTCGGGCATCATTCAATTTCTCACTAAAATATGCTACCGCTCTCCCTTCTTGACACAAAACTGCTCCTATTGCTATTCCACTTGCATCACAACCCACTTAGAATACCTTATTGAAATCCGATAAAGCTAACACAGGTTGCTGAGTCACTTTATGCTTCAATAATTCAAAACTTTTGTTTGCTCTGGTGGTCCACTTTAATTCCTTCTGATCTCTCCTCACGGTCTCAGTCATAGGGTTACAAAGTGAACTGAAATTCTTGATAAACTTCTGGTAAAAACTAGCCAATCCATGAAATGATCTTACCTCTCCAATGCTTTCCGGTGTAGCCCACTCAACAATTGCTTTCACTTTCTCAGGGTCCATCTTCAAACCATCCTCAGATATCACAGAGCCCAAATAGACTAACTCATCCTTCATGAAAGTACACTTCTTGATATCGGTCAACAACTTTTCTTCTCTCAACCTCTGTAAAATTTGTCTTAGCCACAACAAATGCTCCTCTTTTGTTCTACTAAAAATCAGAATGTCATCCAAATACACAATAACAAACTTACCCAAGAATTTCTTCAATTCCTCATTCATCAACCTCATGAAAGTACTCGGTGCATTAGTCAATCCAAAAGGCATCACCAACCATTTGTCTTAAATGTTGTTTTTCTCGCATCACCTTCTTTGATCCTGATCATATGATATCCACTCTTCAAATCTATCTTTGTAAAGTATTTTGCTCCACTCAAACTGTCCATTATGTCATCCATCGTAGGCAAAGGAAACCAATATTTTATTGTGATCTTTTTTATTGCTCTTGAATCAGTACACATACTCTATTCTCTATTCTTCTTAGGTGTTAATACTGCCCACACTGCACAAGGGCTCAGACTCTCCCTGATCAACTCTTTTCTTAACAACTCCTGCACTTGCCTATTTAGTTCTTCATTCTCTGCCAATGTCAACCGGTGTGCAACTTTGTTAGGCAAACTAGCTTTGGAAACCAAGTCCATGCAATGACTAATACTTCTAACATGTGGCAATCCATCAAGTACATGATCTGAAATGGTGTCCTCGTATTCTGTTAGCAAATCTCTTATCTTTGTCGGGTGTCCTCCTTCCGGTTCCTGTCTCTCAGTCTTCTTAGGAATTATGGCAAAACACACATTCTCATGTCTCAATCCATCCATGAATTTCTTTCCATCCACTAAACAGATTATGGTATTTGTACAGAATTCACCCTTTAAAGGTTCCTCCAAAGGTAACAAGGTTTGCTTCATCCCATTGGCCACAATAGTGCATGTGTTCTTCCTTCCATCACGTACTGCATGTCTACCAAACTGCCAAGGTCTTCCCAAAAAAAGATGACAAATATCCATAGGCATAATATCACACAAAACTTCATTATGATTCCCAATTTTCAATTTTACCAAACACTGTTCACTTACTAACAACTTATGTTCATCCTGAATCCATGCTTTTTGGTAAGGCTTAGGGTGTTTCAATCTCTCCAATTTCAACTTATTCACCATCTCTTCTGAAACAAGATTATTTAAACTACCACTATCAATAACAACTTTACAACACTTACCAGATACCTTACATCTAGTCTTGAACAGGTTCTTCCTCTACAAGGGTTCTTCATCTCTTCTCGTATGACACAAAGCTCTCCTCATCATCAACAGTTCTCCATCTTCCAGTTTATTGTTTGATCCGGTGGGGTTTTCTTCTACCACTGTTGCCCTTATGGTAGCCTTTGTCTTATTACATTCAAATGCGGGGTATCCTTCTCCCCCACACTTAAAGTAAGTTCCTCTAAATTTTCTCTTGTCTTGTCTTCCAAAGTTCTCATTTCGGTAACCATTCAATTCTCTCCTTCGATAGAAGTTTCTATCATCCTTCCGGTATGAATTAGCCTCTCTGCTCACTGCATTGTCCTTGTTCTGATCTATGTTAGTTCCTCTTCCTCTGGTATATCCTCTTCCTCCTTGAAATCTTCCTCCGGTAAACCTTCCACCTCTACCTCTTTGTCTCTGCTCATGTCTTTTGTTCAATTTCTCTTCAAGCTTTAGTGCATATTGGTAAGCCTCTTCAACACTCTCCAATTTGATCATACTAAGCTCATCTTGTATAGACCTCCACAACCGGTTCACATATCTTTCAATTTGTTCAACTTCATCATCAACATGTTCGGATCTGATGTTCAACTTGTAAAATGCTTCGGTGTATTTCTTCACACTAGATTCCTTTTGTCTCAAATTCTGCAACTTTTAGAACAAATCCACTTGATAATTCGTTGGGACAAACTTTGATTTTAACTTAGTAATCATCCTATCCCATGTCTTAATCTTCTCTTTACCTCTTCTTCGTCTATCAACTTGCAAATGCTCCCACCAAAGAGATGCATGACCTTTCAACTGGGTACAGGCAGATTTTACCTTCCTCTCTTCTGTAGTGCTTTCAAAATCAAAATACTTTTGCATCTTTGAGTTACAGTCCATCAATTCACCTGAATCTAACTTCCCATCATATTCTGGTGGGGTAAAACGAGGTTTAGTGTTCACCCTACTCAAAACCCTTAAAAACCTTTCTTCATCTGGATCAACTGCTGATAGGTTCGCTTGTTCTGTTGGGGATTCTTCTCCTTCGTCTTCACTTACATCTTCAATATGTCGGTCTCTTCTCTGGGTTGTCTCCACGGCTTCTAACCGGGCTGCTATTCCTTGCAACATCTGCATCGCAGCAGGGTCTGCATTCCCACGCTCTCCACAATTCCTAGTTTTTTAAGCCATTGATTCGCGCTAATCCTCTGCAATTGCAAGTCATATCCACAATCCATGTTTTCCCCGTAGGGTGTCAGGTTAAGACATTGCATAAATGACAGAAGTACACAGAATATATGGAACTCACAAGTGTTCTATTGATTCATGATAAGCCAGTACATACAATGATAGCAATATGTTCGACTACAATATGTCCAAAGACTGGAAATAGATACAATATAAAGGAGTCTGGTCAGTTACCCGGTACCAATTGACGACAATTGACGGGTTAACTGCCAATGTTAACACAATTTACCTTAATGCTTAATTACCCGACAACATCATCCCCCCCAAAAAGAAACGTCATCTCCGGATGACAGACAACCAAAATGGGAATGATGTACAAGCAAAACTAAAACCCCAAAACAACAAATTACTGGGAAGGAGGTAGAGATGGTGTCCCTGATGGTCCCATGGATGAGGAAGAGGATAACTGCTCCTAGAGCTGCAACACCTGCTCTGTGCAGTGGCGAAGATCCCTCTTAGCCACCAGCTGGCGCTCCTGAGACCGTTGCACTCTGAATATGACCTCCATCAGCTCGGTATGCTTCTTATCCAGGTCTGCCCTCGTACTACTCAAACTGGCCTCCAACAAAGCCCTATCTGCCACCCGTGTGGCTAAGGCTGCTGCTAACTCGGCGCGGACACAAGCCAACTCCTCCTCCATACTCCCTGTTTGAGCTCTCTACTGAGCCAACTCCAACTCTAGTGTCTCCCTAGTGATATCTGCCTCCTGTTGAGCATGACGATGTGCCAAATGACTATCTCATATGGTTTGCTCGATCCTCCTGAGTAGGCTTTCCACCCGACTCTTTCCAGTCTGTCTAGGGTGCTGCCATTCCTCCAACATCACAGGAAGATCCATGCGAGGCCATTATCTATCAACAAAGCACCGCTGAAAATCCTCAACAACTCCTCCGGTAGCAAATGCCAGGAGACCCTCCAACGCTGGTTGTCCTAGGGTCCCTTCCTCCATCAAGGCCAAAAGTCTGTGTGCCTCACTCACTACTGCTGCCAAAAACTGAGTCAAGGCAGTGGGTTGGTTCTCTGTAGAACCAGGCATCAGAATGTCTACCTATGGAACTGTATCCTTCACACCACCCATGTGTTGGAGTAGGTCCATAGGTTCCCCCCATGCACGCATCTCATGAGGAGAGTCATTGCCCTCTAAATCAACCACCTCTTGATGGTGAGGTGTGGCGGGCAGGGGTCCTACTAGGGCTCTTGGTGGCGTTGAGTATTGCTCCAACCATGAGTCTATATCATCTCCCTCAATGTCACCCCTGTCTAACCTGATCTCTCCACCTCCACCATCCATTGGTTGTACCACTGGCTCTGTACTAATAAGGGTTGTATCCCTCAGCTGAACTACACTGCTGCTAGGGACCGATGAAATCTGGCCGAGGGAGGGACGAGGATGCAATTGGCCAAACCCCGACATAGGGATTGCTGATATGGCTCCCACTGTCACTCCTGCTGATGGTAATGGTGTCACGGTCCCATATGTAGTCAACACAGCGGGTGCATATACTAGCCTCCCCGTCTGAACACTTGTAGGTCGAACCACTCTTCCTCCTGGCAGTCCCCGCATCCCCTTCGGTATCTGGTCGAGGGCAACCATACCACCTATGCCTTCTTCCGCACCTAACTTTGGATATGGTACCTCCGTGTGTGAGAGGTGAAATCCGATATCACCACCCTAACATCGAGAAGATGTCTCCTCCGACTCCACTCGTGAACTACTCTCGGTGGCCGAATCCGACTCGCTAGCAGAGACTACCTGAATCTGGGGCTCCTGCTTTCTGCTAGATGGTGCATCCCCTGTGTGTGTATCCAAATGAGTCCAGTAAAAAATGGAGGGCGCGATAGGGTCAGTTGTCCCGCAGCTGCCACCCTCGCCTTTCTTTTGGCACCTGTATACGGATTGCGTCCAGGAATAACCCAATGGCATGGTGGGGCATATAGAATGCCTTGTGCTTTAGTGTGAGGAACTCATGAATGCGGTCTGACAACACAGTAGCCTAGTTGTACACCATCCCATTCCGGAGCCCGTTCATCAATGCAATCATCGACACTGTTGTGTCGGAGGCCCTACTGGCTCCTATGAGATGACTCTTCATCAAGTCGAGCAAGCACTGCCATGCACCAGGTACTATGTAAGATTTTTTTAGTCCTCGCCCCTTGGGTGTCGTAATCATGTCCCACTCTGCTCTGGTCAGGTCATCCTGACATATTTGTTGTAGCAGCTAATTTTTCCTCTCGGCGGACATCTTCATCGCATGCTTGTCCACCTTCTTCCCTTCGTCAGGAATGCCAAAAACCCTAGCAAAGTCATCCAGAGCAAAAGACACGGTGACGTCTGTGTGCTGGTACTTGAATGAGGAGGTGCGCAACTCATCATTGTACGATTTTATCATCATGCGCAAGCAAGGCTCAAAATCCCAAACGGTGAATATCAGCATCTGAATGGCCCAATGCACCTATGCCCTTCCTAACTGTGTTTTCACCAAAATGTAATCTGGGGACTGCACCTCCAACCACCGTTGCCTACACACATTGTTGTTCAACCCCTCAAAAGTGATTGTCTGTTGTGACTTTCGGCTGCCTTTCTTTCTTGCCTGTATCCGGTACAACAACCTTCCCTTTATCCATAGGACAGTCTGTAGACGGTTTCTTGGTTGTCTTCTTTGAATCCTGTAGTCTCCTCCTCCAATCCAGAGTTTTCAACTACCTGGCGCTAGATGCCATCAAATGATTTTTTTTAAAAAAAATTCTACCAAACTTATATCTTTCCTCTCTAGGGCAACTTCACATGTTCTTTCTTCCGATTGCGATCTCTTATTCCCCTTGTCTCAATGGTACTTGTTGCAATCCCCTTGCGTCTGTATGACTTGGCCCTGTGTGCCTTGTATGCTTCGACTTTTAGTTTGCTTCTATGGTTCGTACGACTAGTATTTTACTTCTCGAAAAAATTGTTTTCCTCTGGCACCCCCGAATCCGTATGAACTTTTTCTTGACTATGGCAGCCCCTTGGTTCATACGAAATTTGTCACACCAAATCTGATTACTGGCGAAGGTCGTACAGACTTTGCATCTAAATTTCGTACAGAATTTTGGTTCTCCACTGTCCATACAGAAATCTTTGGCACTGTTGCCAAAAACTTTTGTACGGTTTTGTTCCTCTCCTTGCCACTTTAATTTCATACGGACTTTCCCTTCACTATTTTTGATTTCCTTACGGAAGGGTTGTCTCCCCGTCGTACCAGATTCCATATGCAATTCATTTTTCCTTGATACGTATGGGCCTCTGCCTATAAAATGTATGAATTCTTTCCTTTGTTGGCACTCCTTCCTGTACTCTAATTTCCATACGAATTTTTCCTCTGAGATTCGGGGAGTGTTATTTATTGACCGTACGATATTTCTTTTACTTGTGGAATCCGTACGGATCTCTGTCTTTTAGTTTCGTACGAGCTTACTATGAACGAGTCCCCCTTAATTCTTCGACACTTTAAAAAAACCCTTAAAAAACATTCTTTTAAATTTTTCCAACTTGTAAAATTTCCTTTTTTTTTGCTCGCCACTTGCCAATTTCCCTTCATTTTCACAAAAATAATAAAGACAAGTTCCTACAAAAAATAATGAAAACGGTGTGCGCCATGAAGTTTCGTGTGGTTCTGGAGGTTGTAAATTGGCATTGGCAATGAGGGGTGCTGCCCCTCGACCCCGCAAGGGGCGCTGCCCCTTGACCCTGCTGGGGTGTTGGCATCAAACCTCCGTTTGATTTGGTAGGTACACTACAAGTTGGGCGATTTTTTTTATTTATTTATTGTTTCTTACTTGTGCCTGGCTAAGTCCTTCTCGCTCATGGTACACCTTCAATTTAGAGCCATTCACTGTGTCCTGCACCTCCTGCCCGTCCAGTGTCCACAGCTTGATCGCCCCATTCGCGCCGACCTCGTGAACTTTGAAAGGGCCCAACCACTTTATTGTGATTTTTTCGAGCTTGATCTCGTTGCACCCATTAAACTTTAATACAAGTTGCCCTGGGGTAAACCGCATTCTTCACAAATGCTTGTCGTGCCAACTCTTCTGCCTTTATTGTGTCGTCTCTGTCGCCCATTGAGCCATCATCTATCGCTCGTTCAAAGCGTACGGTCTCTCTCTCAGGCTTTCCATGTCGCCAAGTTGATTATCGATGGCGATTCGGAGACTCGGCACATGAATTCAACTGGCACCACGGGTTCTTGTCCATACATTAGCTAGAAGGGAGTTTGTCCTGTAGTTACCTTATAAGTCGTTCAGTATGCCCAAAGTACCGATGGTAGGCACTCCTCCCAATCATCCTTCTCCACTCCGCAAGACTTATAAATCACCGACATGATTATTTTATTGGTCGCCTCGGCCTGCCCATTCGCCCGTGGATAGTAGGGGCTTGATAAGGAGTGGAAGATTTTGAATTCCGTTGTTAGCAATTGGATTATATGATTTACAAAATGTCCTCCTCTGTCACTCGTCAGTTGGATTGGAATCCCATATCGCATAATGATTTGTTCATAGATAAATTTTGCTGTATTGATTGTCGAGTTGTCCGGCAAAGCTTGTGCCTCGACCCACTTGGTCAAGTATTCTATCGCCACTACAATGTATCTGCACCGTCGGGCTCTACTTGGTTTTAATGGTCCGATGAAATCTAGTCCCCATCTCTCAAACAGTTCCCAGGCATTCGATGGGTTGAGGGGCATAAAACCCCTCTTCAATGGTTGTCCAACCCGTTGGTATGTATCACAGCTCGTCACCCACTCTCTAACGTCATTATGTAATGTCGGCCACCTCAGTCCTGCCAACAAAACTTTCCTGGCCGTGGTGTCGGGCCTCATGTGCCCACCTGCGGGCCCTTCATGTGCTTCCCTTAGGAGACCCTGAATTTCCTCTTCCAAGACGCATCGTCGTAGGACTTGGTCGGGTCCCATTTTGTACAAGAGGCCATTAATGAGTTGGAATGTTCTGCTCCTTAGTACCAGTTTCCTTCTTTCTCCTGGTGGCATCTCCCTCGGAAATCGTGATGTCGACAAGTATTCCCCCACGCTTGTGTACCAAGCGGGGAGAACGACGATGCGAAATAAGTGAGTGTCTAGAAAATCTTCATTCACTCCTTCGGCTGGTTCTCCTGACTGGATTCTCGATAGCTGGTTAGCTATCACATGGCTCTTCTTGGGTCTTACAATAATGTTGAGTGTAAACTCCTGGAGCAGTAGCAGCTATCGACTGATTCGTCCTTGGATAACTAGCTTGTTTACTAGGTACATCAACGCCTGGTGGTCCACATAAAATGTGAACGGGGTGACCAGTAAGTAATGTTGAAATTTCTGGATGGAGTACACCATCCCGAGGCCTTCCCTCTCTATGGTGCTATAATTTTTCTTTGCCTTCAACAGGAGTCTACTTGCAAAGTAGACTGGGTGATCTAGCCCGTGATCGCCAACCTGCGCCAGTGTGGCCTCTATGGCGAAATTGGATGCGTCAATGTGTATGTGGAACTCTTTGTCCCAGTCAGGATATGTCAGGATTGGTGCACCCACCAACCGTGACTTCAGTTCTTGGAAGGCCTCTTCCTGAGTCGTCCCCCATGCGTACTGTTCACCTCTCCTCGTCAGCTTGTCCAGAGGGTAGGATACTTGAGCAAATTTTTTGATAAACCGCCTGTAATACTCTATGTGTCCTAGGAAGGATTTGACTTCCGTGGCATCTGCTGGTGCCTCCATTTCCACTATCACCTGAATCTTGTTTGGGTCAGTCTTGAGTCCATCCTTACACACTGTGTGTCCTAACAGCTTCCCTTGAGGCACCATGAATCTGCATTTTTGGGGATTGAGTGCTAGGCGGGCTTGCCTGCATCTCTCCATGCATTTGCCAAGTGCAACCGGATGTGCATCCTAGTTATTGTAGATGGACCAGTCGTCAAGGAACACCCTGAATTTCCCTACTGACATCTTGTCAAATATGTGAAGGATTATCAGTTGGAATGTCATTGGCGCATTCCATAACCCGAACGACATTCAGTTATATGTGTACACATCATTTTCCACTATGAAGGTCATTTTTAATTTGTCCTCTTTGACAATGGATATCTGGTTATACCCAGAAAATCCATCCATAAATGAATAAATTTCATGACCGACCACTTCCTCCAAGATGTTATTCGTAAATGGTATTGGAAATGGGTCCTTTATGGTGACCACGTTAAGGCATCTGAAATCCACATAGATTTGGATCTGGTTTGCCTCCTTTTTAAGGGATATCACTATGGGCGATACCCACTCGCTGGTCTTCACTTTGAAAATAATCTCGGCTTCGAGCATACACTCGATTTCATCATTCACTCTCGCATCATAGTTTTTATTCATTTTGTACGGCCTCTTTCGTCCATGTATGACCATAGGTACGAGTGAAATTTGGTGTACGCACAGTTCTGGCGACACCCCTTTGAGGTCCTTGTACATCCAGGTGAATACATCCTTGTATTCCATGAATATTTTAAATGCGGTGGCTTTCAGGATTGGATTCCAGTCGTCGCCAACGAGGATGTTCCTTGGCTCTGCTTTCGTGCTGAGGTTTGTAGGTTTTACGGACTCTTCGTATCAGATTGGTTTCGTCATGTCAAACCTATGTGCTGGTGTCTCGTTGACAGGAGCATCCCCTTCCGTGTATTCCCTATACGCTGGCGAAAATTCATTTTTGTCCAGCTCCTCGTGAACCTCCAACATGTTGCACCCATACAACAACTCGTAGTCTTCCATTTGCCAGTGGAAGAGCACATTAAGGGAATCGGTCTCATCTTCCAAACATCCTTGGATTCCCAGGACGCCTTCCTCATCCGGTTCCCTTTCGTACTTTCCTTCGTCAACTCCGCCCTCACCGTCCGATTTCGATTTCGACGCAAGTTCTTCACTCATGAGTTGTGTTTTCAGGTCGATAATAAATTTTCACCCGACTTTCTCCATGGACAATGTGTTACGCTTCGAGTTGTGATTCGCTCTGGCACCAACCACCCTCTGCCAAGAATGGCATTGTATCCTTTCTCGGTGAGCGAAATCACCATGAAGTCGAGGACAAATGGTTGTGTCCCGATGGTCACTTGTTGCGCCATGAGCGTTCTAAGAGGTTTGATACCATGTTGATCCGCTCCCAGTAAGTTGAAGGTTGACAACCATAGTGTTGGCTTGCCAAGCTTCTTCCAGGTTTCTTTCGAAAGCACATTCACTCCCAACCTGTTGTTGATAATGGTGTCAATCAAAATGGTGCCAAGTATTCCCATTTCTACCACCACCGGGTGTCGACCACTATATAGTGTCAACACCAATGGGTCTGTTGGTGTTTTGCCAAGAACGTCTGTATTCTGGGTCACTCGACTCTGTGGGGTTACTTGCACCGTACGTAATTGTAGCATCGTTTCCAAGAGGTCCTTCATCTTCACAGGTACTTCAATCTGCAGCATTTGATTCAGGATATTTTCCTCAGCCTCAGAGCGGAAAGTACTTGTCGCTTTCTGAGTGTTCCATTGTGCCAACATTTCCTTCACCTCCAGCGCCCGCTGCTTCTCTGTGCGGGGGTTTGGGTATGTGGCCTTCTTTGCTTGTGACCGTGTGATTGCCAATACCCATTCCTCCGTCCTATCAATGTTGAGCAAGTTCACTCCCGACTTTGGGCAAGTTCCATCATCGTGGTCTCCAGGCCCACACCATTTGCATAGTTTTTATGGAGTTTCTTCTAAGGTGAATTCTCTGGCAAAGTGGCCCCATTGATTGTAGGCTCGGCACTGGATCATTGGTCATCCCTTCACATCATATTGGATCCAACCCCTATTATTATCATTATTATTGGTCTTCCCCCCTTGCCGGTTGTTCCGGTATCCGCCAGATGATGCATTATTATTGGCGGTTTGCGAAGTTCCAGCGGTCGGCTGCTCTTGCATGAAGAGAAATTGTTGGCTCCTGGTTTTTATATTGTAGGGACATTCCTTTGTCAAATGTCTGACAATCTGACAAATGTCGCAAAAAGCCTTCTTGGGGCAGGACCCCTTAGTGTGTTTGTCACTCCTACAGTCCGTACACCACACGTCGTTTTCTTCAGTCTTACTTGTACTCCCCTTCATGGCTTTGAATTATTTCAGCATTCGTTCCATGTCCTTTTGGAGCACGTGCACATTTTTGCTCGATTCACCACCGTTGCTGCTTTCCCCGTCAGAGTCTTCATCATCGTCGGATGAGTATTTATTACTTTTTTTCTTCTTTGACATTTTGTGTTCGCTCTCGAGGTCCATCACCCTATTATAGGCGTCGTTATATGATGTCGGGGTACAATTTTCATCTTCTTTCGTAGGAAGGATTTCAACCCTTCAACGAACCATCGTTTCTTCAACCCATCTGCAGGTTGGCTTTCCATTTTACCCAGTAGTTCTTTTAGCCTCTGGCTGTATGCCCGTATTGTCTCCTTAGGATCTTGTTTGGTACTGTATATCTCGGCTACAATTTCATTGTCATCACGGAGCAACCGAAACTCCTCCTTGAATTCCTTTTGTAGATTGGCCCATGTGGCCACTTTTTGCTTGTCAACATCGAAGTACCAATCTATGGCAACTCTGTGTAATGTGGCTGGGAACTGTTGTACCCACTCATCCTGGTCCGTCACTCCATTAGCGGACCAAATAGTTTCACATGTATGATAGTGTCGTACGAGGTCTTCCTTGTCGTCCCCTATGAACTTTGGCAATTTTTGTTTACTTGTCATCCCACCGCTGGTTCTTGCTCCTCTAATGCCTTGTGTGCTTGTACCTGGTGATCCTTTGCCTCTGCCTCTTGCACCGAACCCTCCACTCATGGGTCCTCCGGAGAAGGTTGGTGACCCCAAACTGAACAAATTGCCTCCCGTACAATACCCTTGTGTTCCCTTGGCACCTTCGGTCGTACTGTCACCTTCGGTCGTCTCCCTCTGGTTGTCCTCCGAAATGGACAAGTTCTTTAGTAGGTCTCTGGTAGCGTCGATCAGGTTTAGATTTTGCCTTGTTTGTTCCACCAACTCTTCGCGATTTCTTATCCTATGGTGGTATTCTAGCGAACTGTAGAGATCTCCTTCAACACCCTCCGTGACTTCTTCTAGGTTCCCTTCGGGCGACCCTACAACAGTGTAGAGAGTGTAATTATCTGTGTCTATCCCTGCCTCCGCAACCTTCGTGACACCTCTTGGGTTCCCTTCGAGCAACCCCTTGGTCGGTTGTTCGTCGACAAGCTTCCTTAGCCTACGCCTTCATTCTATTTGTTGTTTGAGATTCAATGCTCTTTGTGCCACTTCCCATTCGTCACTTTGTATCTTTTTATTTTTGTCTTTATTTAGTATATTAGGCATAAATCACTTTCGTACACAGCAAGCACATACCATGTACACAACCAAACAAAAAAACTTTTATTACTTCATCCCTCGTACATAATGTATGTCACTGACATACTCATTACAATGGGGGTGTTATTATTTATTCTCACTGACCGTTAGAGTTCATGTATTGTGCTCCTCTTCTTGGCACTCCCTAAATTCTCATAAAATTTGTTGTCGTCGGTTCTCTCGGTATATGTCTTCCCTTCGGTTCTAGATAGCCAAAAATCCTTGTGCCAAAAGGTTAGGCAGTTGGCTCATCAATCGATTCACGGCGGGGCTTACTTCGAGCGAACTCTACGCAGCATCTTCTGGGACATCTTCGGCGGTGGCTTCCCTTCATACGTGTGCTTCGATTGCTGCCTGTAGGATGCAGGAGAAATCCTTCGTGAGTGTCTTTTCCCCCTCGAACAATTCATCGGGTTCTCTCTCAGGGTCACTCGTTCCTTCTGGTAATGGTTGTCCCATTATCCGTGTGCCATGTAGTATGTCCTTTATCCGTGTGCCATGTAGTACGTCCTTTTCCTGTTGCTCCCAGGTTTTTACTTAGGCAACGATGCCAAATATTTTCCCTGTAGGGTGTCAGGTTAAGACATTGCATAAATGACAGAAGTACACAGAATATATGGAACTCACAAGTGTTCTATTGATTCATGATAAGCCAATACATACAATGATAGCAATATGCTCGACTACAATATGTCCAAAGACTGGAAACAGATTCAATATAAAGGAGTCTGGTTAGTTACCCGGTACCAACTGCTGACAACCGACGGGTTAACTGCCGATGTTAACACAATTTACCTTAATGCTTAATTACCCAACAACAATCCGCCACCCTACAACAAAATTTAGGACACACAACCTCTAGAATGAAACTTCACTCCGATACCATTTGAAGTAGTCACCGGTGAGGAGGGACCTCAGGGGGATCAGTTCAAACCGATTAGCAAGAGTAAACACAATGGAAACACACAGATACGATGGAGGCAATGCAAAACAAATATTTTTTATTACATGAAATTAAATTACATCCAACCGGTAACAACCGGGTTACAACATACCACCAGCACACAAGCCTGGTAGAATAGGTCACACCGGGACCTTGAATCGAAAGATCTATCTTCTAGGCACGGTCTATCTATCTAATACTTCTTGATTTTGAATTGATTACATTCTTGAGCATGATTATATATATATATATATATATATATATATATATATATATATATATATATATATATATATATATATATATATATATATATATATATCCAAAGGATCTAGTCGGCCCAAAAAGGGATCAAAGCCCAAAGAACAAGACCTAATGTGCAAAATGAATAAGGTTGGCTTCCGCCAAGAGATTACTTTGAAAAATCCAAAGGATGAAATATAGAAGGTTGGCCACACGCCAAGCAACATCGAGATCAACGCCCAAGGCTCCGCAAGCTTCGAAATGGGTTTCGTTAGATCACCAAAATAGGTCTCAGGCAACCGATAACAAAGGAACAACCGGGAACAAGAAACTATCCAGGAAACTGATAGCGATATCTTGTTGGAAAGTGATCCAAATGAGATGCAGACTGAAGGAAAGAAAGATGATCAAGTCTTCAAGTAGAATCCAACTCCACAAGATCCGGTGAGCCAAAACCAGGACACAAAGAAAGGAAAAATGAAATTGCAAACAAAACATAAAGGAAATGTTTTGGTTGATGCAAGATTGTTGTGAACCGGGGATGCTCCTGCTTCAGCATCTTTGAAAGCACTTTGCATAATGCCCAGCTTAAGAGTAATAAGACTCCTAAGTTCACTAACTCTCCCAATTATTTTCTCTTGGTCATGGTTCAGGCTCCTGATTTTCTCAAGTAGAGATATTACCCGATTCTCATGACTTGGTGCACGAGCACCTAATGCAAAATGGGGTCAATAATGCAAATAAGGGTCTAATAGTGTTTTCAATTTATATCATGTTATAAGTGTTGGATTATTGGGGGAGATTGTTCGATTTAGTTGATCATTGTTACTGCTAGGATATGTTGTTGTCATTGATGTCAACATATGACTGTGATCTATTCTAGTGAGTTTGGGAAGATTTTTTGATCCGGTTTTATAGTCTGGTTTTGTTGATCACTATTTTGCAGAATCAAGTATTTCCTCCAATATATTCCAGCATGATCAGATCTTGTGCTGAGACTTTGGGATATTGTCTTGGATGATTTTGTGAATCTTCATTTTAGACTGTTCATGATTAGGTGCTTCTCAAGTTATCTTTCCTCGTGACAGTTGATGATTGGTTGTGTTCTTAAGTTTCTAGATGTTGATTGATGAAGATTTAAAAAGTGGTGTTGGTGCAATTGTTCCAGACGATTCTAATGTGTTTACTGGTGTTTCCTAGTCATGTCTTATTTGTTTTGGCAATCTGCATTGATCGTTGTGCGAGTTTTGGTGATTTTTATGAACCGGTGATGATTTTCGTGTTATGCGATATTTTTGGTGGTGAAATGTGTTGCGGTTGGTCTTAGCGGGATTTTCAGTGGATGTGATCATTTGGGAATTTGAATTAGGTCCATTCTATGTAATGTAAATCATAATATTGGTCTGGTGGTCGATCTTTGTATTGTGCAATGTAATTTTTGTAATTGTAAGATGAGTGTTGAGGGTTTAGCCGACCTTGTTATCAAGGTTGATGATTTGTATATATAGGTGAGATGCTTATGTAATTTGTGTGTCGGTATTGTGTCTGCATTATCAAAGAGATGAATGTGCGAACAAGGATATATCATTCAGCGAGGTGTTGAGGTGAGTTTGGTGTTGTAGAGCAGACAATTTTGCTTAACCAGAACTATCATCGGGCATTTGTAGATGCTATCATTGAGTTCATTCCTTCCGAATTGTAGTTTGATTCATATTGTAATTCAGTGAGACTTCTCTGAGGGTTGTAGCCTTCTGGGAAAATATAATTTGAGAAGTGAGCTCTAGGCAGTGTGCCTGTATGCATGTACATTCCCCATTGTAATATTTTTACATACTACTACAGAGTATCATCTTACTGTGGGTAGGTTCCTACAATGGTTTTTCCCTTAACTGGGTTTTCCACATAAAAAATATTGGTGTTGTGTGTTGTGATGTTAATTTGGTTATCTGAGTATTGTTGTAGTTTATCAATTCTTGTTTTAAAGTTTAATTTTCTAGATCTGGCGAAGACTGATTCACCCCCTCCCTCTCAGTCTTCCTCCTTGATTGCTGCTAACAATTGGTGTCAGAGCCAAATCCTCTAGTAGAGGTTTAATTGCTTGAGGAGATCTGGGATGGCAACTCAAGGTATTCTTTTCAAGAAGGACAGTCTGAGGTTTGATGGAAGCAACTATACAGTATGGAAGAGCTGGATGGAAGTGCACTTGAAATGTCTTGGAGAGGATTACAGGAAGATCACTAAGAATGTCTATGTTGTTCCTCATAATGGACCATCTACTCCTGATGGGACCAAGGAAGCTAAATTTAACATCAAAGTGAAGGAAGCATTCCTTAGTGCCATGATTGATTCTGAGATGACAAATGTAATGGGAATTCAGACCGCACATGAGATCTGGGAGAAGTTTGAAATACTGTATGAAGGTGATAGTCAAGTGAAAGTTGCAGAGTTTGAAAGGAAAGTATGAAACATTGAAGATGGGAGATGGTGAGAACATACACTCATACATGGCTAAGGTAAATGAACTTGTCCTTGGTATCAGATGTGCCAGTGGAAAGATTAAGGAAGATGAGATTGTTGCTAAGGTGTTGAGATATTTGTCTGGTGCTTACAAACATAAGGTTGCCGCCATTGATGAGATCCAAAGTGTGACCACAATAACAAGAGACACGTTGGTTGGGAAACTTGTTGCATTTGAGTTGAGCGAATTTGGAGAATCACATGGAAAGTCTGAGACAACATTTAAAGCATCAGTATTTGTGTTTGGTATGCAAAAACATGATCTTGATGAGTGTAGGATATCTAGATATGAAAGAGAATTAAGAGAGATAGCAGAGAAAGAAATAGAACTTGATGAGCTTGAAGCATTGATTGCCTAGAGATTGCCTAAAGGTGACAGTAAGTATGATGGAAAGTTGCCTTTGAAATGTTTCTCTTGTAATAAGATAGGACATTTTGCTTCTAGATGCTCGAAGAGAATGGCTAAGTATGACAGACATGATAAATTTGATAAGCATGATAGAAATGATAGATATGAGAAGTATGAAAAGTATGATAAGCCCGAAAAGTCTAATCAGAAGTTTAGGAACCAGAGGAATTGTTATTATGTTGCAGATGAAGGTGTTACAGATGATAAATCAGAAGGAGATGAACTTGCGTTTATTGCCATTAAAGAGGATAGACCTATACCTAGTGATTTCGCTAGCTGTTATATTGAAGAGAGAGCATTGGGTGCTAAGGTAGAAGAGAAAGATGAATGGGTGATTGACACCGGTTGTTCACATCATATGACCAGTGATAAAATAAAATTTGCAAGCTTGGAAAGGTATGATGGTGGAATAGTTAGATTTGGAGATGACAAAGCCTGTGTAATCTATGGGAGAGTTTCTATTTCCTTTGATGGTAAGCATAACACTAATGATGTCTTGTATGTTGAAGGTTTGAAGCATAATATTTTGAGTGTTGGACAGATAGTTGATAAAGGTTATGACTTACAATTCAAGAATGGTAAATGCAAGATCTCAAATGCCTCTGGTATAGATATTGCATCTGGGACTAAGATTGAAGGTAACATTTTTCATTTGAATGTTGGTGATAAAAGTTGTTTGATTGCTAAGATAGATGAGAGTTGGTTGTGGCATAGGAGAATGTGTCATGTAAGCTTTGATTCATTGATCAATATCAGTTCTACGCAAGCTGTTAGAGATTTGCCTAAGATTGTAAAACCTGTTGATCTGGTATGTAAGAAATTTCAGTTGGGTAAGCAAACAAGGATTTATTTCAAGAACAAACAATATACATCTGATGGACTGCTAGATCTTGTGCATATTGACCTGTGTCGACCTACAAATATTAGAAGTGTGCAAGGTGATAGATACTTTATGCTGCTAATTGATGATTATTCCAGGATGATGTGGGTTGTCTTTTTGAAGGAGAAATCAGAATCATTTGAGAAATTCAAGATATTCAAAGCAAAAGTTAAAACTGAGTCCGGATTGAAGCTAAAGTGTCTGAGATCTGATATAAGTGGAGAATTATGTTCAGATGAGTTCAACTCATTTTGTGAGATGCATGGAATCAAAAGACAACTATCTAATCCTAGGACCCCACAACATAATGGAGTTGTTGAAAGGAAGAACCGTACTGTTTTGGATGTAGCAAGAGCCATGTTGATTAAAGGAAATCTTCCGAAGGTCTACTGGAGAGAAGCTATTAGCACTACAGTCTATACATTTAATAGAGCTCATATCAAAGGTGATATCGGTAAGACCCCTTACGAGCTTTGGTTTGCTCATATTCCTACCAGTGTGAAATATTTCAAAGTTTTTGGTGGCAAATGTTATATCAAGAGAGATGAAGATATTGGAAAGTTTGATGCTATAAGTGATGAAGGCATCTTTCTAAGATATTCTACAAAGAGAAAAGCCTACTGATGCTATAATAAGAGACTAAGAAGGATGGTTGAAAGTGCAAAGGTGAGAGTGGATGAGAACCTTGGGAAGGAGATCAGAGCTTATGATGATGGTCAACATGTTGTTTTAGCTCCTATTCAACCTGAAGATCCTAAGTAGAATGATCTGGTAGAGACTTTTAATCCAAATGTTGTTGTTGCTGGTGATGATGTGCAGGAACCTGAAGATCGGAATATTCAGAAGACTGTAAGGTATGTAAGATTGAATCATTCTGAGAATTAGATCATTGGTGAGAAGAATAAAGGTGTGATGACTAGAAGAAGGTTAGTTGCAAAAGAAGTATGTTTAATTTCCAAAGTTGAACCTAAAGATGTTGCTAAATCCTACAAATATGAAAATTGGATGAGAGCTATGGAAGAAGAGTTGGATCAAATTGAAAAGAACGACACTTGGGAACTTGTGCCTAGACCTAAGGTTAAAAATGTTATTGGTACTAAATGGGTATTCAGAAATAAATTGAATGAAGCTAGTGAAGTGGTTAGAAATAAAGCTAGAATGGTTTGCAAAGGATATTCACAACAAGAAGGGATTGATTATGAGGAAAATTTTGCTTTGGTTGCCAGAATTGAAGCTGTTAGACCATGCTTTCTTATGTTGCTTATAAAGATTTCAAGGTATATCAAATGGATGTCAAATATGCATTTTTGAATGGTGATCTAGAAGAAGAAGTTTACATTGAACATCCTGATGGATTTTCATTGTCGGATGATGGATACATGGTATGCAAGTTGAAGAAAGCACTTTATGGATTAAAACAAGCTCCTAGAGGCTAGTATGCTAGATTAGACAAATATTTGTTAAAATTGGGATTTTCTAAAGGTGTTGCTAATAGTAATCTTGTACTTTAAAATTGAAAATGATAACATTTTGATTGTTGAAGTCTTTGTTGATGACATTATTTTTGGCCGTGATGATGATACGAGTATGAAGTTCATCAGTGATATGCGAAAAGAATTTATGATGTCTATGATTGGTGAGATAAAAAAATTATTAGGTTTGCAGATTGCACAGACAAAGAAAGGTATATTCATATCACAAACTAAGTATGTGAAGGAATTGCTGAAGAAGTTTGGATTAGATGACTCCAAACCGGTTGGAACTCCTATGGTGACTGGTTGTAAAATGTCTAAAAATGATGAATCTCCTAAAGCTAATCAGAGCTTGTATATATCTATGGTTGGTGGACTGTTATATCTCACTCAGACTAGGCCTGACATTATGCATGTCATATGTATGGCTTCTAGATATCAAGTCGATCCAAAGGAAAGTCATGTCATTGTTGTTAAAAGGTTATTCAAATATTTAAAGGGAACTGAGGATCATGGTTTATGGTATCTAAATAATGATGATTTCATGTTGTGTGCCTACACTGATGCAGACTGGGTTGGTGATGTAGATGACCGGAAGAGTACTACCGATGGAGCATTCTTTTTAGGTAAGAAGTTGGTCTCATGGGCTAGTAAGAAACAAGATTCAATGTCTCTATCTACTGGTGAAGTTGAGTACATTGTTGCTGCTAGTAATTGCACTCAGATCGTTTGGATGAAGCAAATGTTGAAAGATTTTAGAATTATTTATAATGAACCTACTATCATTTACTATGATAATCCCAGTGCTATAAACATGTCAAAAAATCCGACGCAAAATTCAAAGACTAAGCATATATCAATCAAATATAACTACTTGAGAGAGCAAGTCACTGAACAGAAGGTGAAGCTAGAATATGTATCTACAAAGGAATAACTTGTTGATATTTCTACTAAGCCTTTTCTTGTAGATACATTTGTCTATTTGAGAGACAAGTTAGGGGTATCCACCCCTTCTGATGAGAACTAGATGCATTGAGTTGCATCGATTCGGTGGAATTCCAAGTCTTTTTCTTTTATCTAGGATTGATGAGTTGGTGTTGCTCCTCTGCTGGAGTAGTCTGTTGATTTGGTTGTATGTCAAAGGGGGAGAGAGATTCATGTTTTTGGAGAGAGTCATATCTTTGACATTGTTGTCAAAGGGGGGGAGATATCATGTGAAAAACTGCTTTATCTATATTGATCTTAGGGGGAGTTTGTTGATGATATCTTCTTTCTTTGCATTGACTGTTTTTCACATTCATATGTTGCCATCAATGCCAAAGGGGGAGATTGTTGGATTTAGTTGATCATTGATGTTGCTAGGATAATTTTGTTGTCATTGATGTCAACATATTCATGTGATCTATTCCGATGAGTTTGGGAAGATGTTTTGATCTAGTTTTATAGTTTGGTTTTGTTGATCACTGTTTTGCAGAATCTGATATTTCCTCCGGTATATTCTGGTATGATCAGATCTTGTGGTGATAATTTAGGATATTATCTTGGATGATCTTGTGAATCTTCATTTTAGATGGTTCGTGATTAGGTGCTTCGCAAGTTATCTTTCCTCGTGACAGTTGCTGATTGGTTGTGTTCTTGAGCTTCTAGATGTTGATCGATGAAGATTTGAAAAGTGGTGTTGGTGTAGCTGTTCCAAATGATTCTAACATGTTTGATGGTGTATCCTAGTCATGTCCTATTTGTTTTGGTGACCCACATTGATTGTTGTGCAAGTTTTGGTGATTTTTATGAATTGGTGATGATTTTTCATGTTATGCGATATTTATGGTGTTGAAGCATGTTGCGGTTGGTCTTAGTGGAATTTTCGGTGGATGTGATCATTTGGGAATTTGAATTAGGTCCATTCTATGTAATGTAAATCATAATATTGGTCTGATGGTCGATCTTTGTATCATGCAATGTAATTTTTGTAATTGTAAGATGAGGGTTGAGGGTTTAGCCGACCTTGTTATCAAGGTTGATGACCTGTATATATAGGTGAGATGCTTATGTAATTTGTGTGTCGGTATTGTGTCTGCATTATCAAAGATGTGAATGTGCGAACAAGGATATATTATTCAATGAGGTGTTTGGGTGAGTTTGGTGTTGTAGAGTAGACAATTGTGCTTAACCAAAACTATCATCGGTAATTTGTAGATACTATCATTGTAGTTCATTCCTTCTGGATTGTAGTTTGAATCATATTGTAAGTCAGTGAGACTTCCCTGAGGGTTGTATCCTTCTAGGCAAATATCTTTTGAGCAGTGAGCTCTAGGCAGTGTGCCTAAATGCATGTGCATTCCCCATTGTAATATTTTCACATACCACTGCAGAGTATCATCTTACGGTGGGTAGGTTCCTACCATGGTTTTTCCCTTAACTAGGTTTTCCATGTCAAAAATCTTGGTGTTGTGCTGTTAATTTGGTTATTTGAGTATTGTTGCAGTTTATCAGTTCTTGTTTTAAAGTTTAATTTTCTAGATTCGGGGAAGACTGATTCACCACCCCCCCACCTCTCAGTCTTCCTCCTTGATCAATCCTAAAAATAAGTTAATGTTATGACCATTTTTGGTGATTTTGTGTCATGTAGAGTAAATTTTTATCAAATATTTAAATTTTGTTAAAATGTTGTAAAAAGTTGCTTAAGCAACTTTACAACTTTTGGAAGTTGAAGAGTCACGAGTTGTGAATAGGTGATTGAGTGGTTGGAAGGTGGAAAAATAGTTGGTAAATATTTTAAATAGTATATATAAACCTTGTATGGTCAAATTTTTGGAGGGGGGTTGGAGTTTGAAGATCAAGTCATAAAATAAACTTCATTTTCTTACATTTTTCCAAAATTTACTCTATTGCAACGAATTGTTTGTTATTTTAAGAACTGATAAAGGATTGAATCCAATTGGAGATGATAATTACATTAATATAGTTTCTTTTCCTTTTTTTTTGAGTAATTTTATTGAGATTTGCAAAAGATATGGCCATTTTGGCGAGTGCAGGTCTGAACCCTGTCTAGTGTTCCCAATCTTGGAAAAAATGCCATAACTCTTTATTTAACCATTGGATCTTCACAAAACTTCTAGGAAAGGTATATAAATAAGTTATATAAAACTCCACTGAATCGAGTTTGTTAATTATGGGTTAAGAAAAAGTTACGAGTGATTGTTTGTCTGATTTCTTCATGAATTTCAAAAGTTTAGACCAAATTGCAGAAGTACAGTCATTATTGGAGAGGTTTGGTCCACAAAAACCCTACCTAGTTTTTGGATATGTTTTAAATAAGCCAAATGGGTACTCAAATATTTTTTTACAATTGGTATATGAGGTTTTATTCAAAATTTATGATTGACAGTCTGAAATGGAAGGGTTACAAGCTTCTAGGACAGGTTATGTGAAAATTGTAACAATTAGAGGAATCCATGTTTGTGGGAGTTTATAAGGTGTTGAAATTATTTGTTTTGAAGGACATAAAGTTTTTCTTAAATTATATTGAGTCTTGTGAACATTAAATCCCTCATTTTCTATTTGTAACCTATAGGGAAAGGTGTCTTTGTGAAGAGAAAACATGAAGTTTTGAAGTGTGTCTATTTGCTGAATATTTGAACCCCACCTATCTTACATCAAATTGGTATCAGAGCTCAGAAGTTATGGGAAAGAGATTTTGGTATTTGTTTTTTGTGTTTGTGCAGGTTGAGAAGAGAACCTGGTTGCCAGAAGACCAGGTAGAGAAGAGAAAGATCTAGGCGAGGCAAAGACAAAGTGGAAGCAAGGTTAACGGGACTTGCTTGAAGAAATGTATTTTTTGAGGAGGTTCTTGCAAGGTGAGGATTCATAAGAGGATAAGAAAAAGAAGAGACAAAAAGAAAAAGGGAGGAAGAGGAAAGAGCAAATGATGAGGCAAAAAGAGTTTGAGGAAGAGGAAAGAGGAAATGACGAAGCAAAAAGAGTTTGAGGAAGAGATAAGAGAAATAAGGCAAGCTATGGAGCAAATGAGAAAATACATAGAAGAATTGGACAAAAGAATTGAGATGCAGCAGCAAAGCTGGCATTTGAAATTTTAAAAGAAAGTTGTGTGGCCTATTCAAAGGCTAATTAAACAAAGAAGACAAACAAGGACAACAATAATAAAGGAGGTAAGCAATGGAAGGGTGTATACCGAGAACTAATTTGGAATCATCAAGAATTGAAGAAGTTAGAAAGGATAAGGTAGATATAGTTGTGGATGAATCCCTATGTCATTTTCAGTTGTTCGAGTCTAATGATCAAATTGAACAAGATTTTGTTGTTGAGGTTGATGATCAGGATGTTGATGTTGTTGATAAAGTTGTTGTTGATCAGTTTGGAATAAAAATTACATAGATGTTAATGTTGAAATTGGTATTGATACTCAAGTTGTTGAAGGAGAGTTGTAGACCAAAAGGTTTATGTTAGGTGTTGTTATGTTGCAGGGATCACCAAGGGAGTATGAGAAGCAAAGTAAAGAATGCATTGTTTGTATTGGTACTGAACAATTTGTTTTGGTAAATGAAGTTGTTATTGTCCAAGTGTAGGTATTCAGAGATGCAAATTGGATGAATTTATTTCCATTTGAAAGGCCTAAATATCTTAGCAAGAAGATGGGAAGACCCAAGATCAAGATGAAATCGGTCATGAAGGGCAGCAAGGTAGGTGGGTACCAAGTTTGAATGGATAAGATGAAGCCAAAGGTTAAGATGGACATCAAAGAGGAGCATTCAAAGATGAATACCTATTACTTCATTCACTCCAAGAAGACTTGGAGATTTCATTTGGTCGGGTGTACGGTGCAGAAGTACCTAATGCAAAATTGGGTCAATAATGAAAGTAAGGGCCTAATAGTATGTTTTCAATCCATATCAAACTACATAAGCAGATTTTGAGGAAGATAAAAACTGATTTCATGAGTACAAGACGTAAAGAACTAATTTATCTTGGTAAGAATAATCTCAATTCCTTTTGGATAGAACTCCAACCTAGAAACAAACAAACTAAAAATAAATTTTCAGATGCACAATGGTTTGAATATGCAAGACAACTCTATGAATAGAAACTAGAGGTTGTCCCTCCTCTCGTGGTCAACACAACAACACAACATTTTACCGTGTAAGAGGTGGAGATGGGTATTAAGAAGTTGGGGGCTGGTAAAGCAAAGGATTTGGCTGAACTTCGAGCAAAACATTTAATATGGGGGGTGAGATTTCTTGTACCTCACATAACAAGAATATTCAACAACATGGGTTGAAGAAAATGATAAGCGTGCAAAAGGACAAGCAGGTTTTAGGCCAAAACACTCCATAGTTGACCATGGCATCAGTTTGAGGCATTTTAATTGAAAGGTTTGGGAGAACGGGGAAGAAGCCTTTTGTTGTTTTGTTGACTTCAAGAAGGCATTTGACATGGCCCCTAGGGATAAACTACGATAAAGAATGGAAGAACTTGAGATTCCTTTGTATCTTAAGGCGATTGTCCATAGGCTTTGTGATGAGGTTAAAGTTAAATAAGAACTTCAACTGGCATCTCAAAAAGTTTTTGGAGTGACATTGGTGTTAAACAAGGTTGCCCCTTATCCCCTACTCTTTTTGGTCTCCATATTGACAAGCTCGAGGAATGGCTAAATTCTCAAGGTGGTGATGGGGTTCATTTAGGGGAGTTTGTAATAAGACTTCTTTATGTCGATGACCTTATCTTAATTGCAAATTTTTCTCAAGGGTTGCAAGAACACTTATTCGCACTTGAAGGCTTTTGTAATGTTGTGGGGATGCAAGTTAATATTAGCAAGACTAAAATCATGATTTTCTCTAACAAAAGAAAGCCAAGTCAGCATAAGTTCTACTTCGGAGGCAATATTCTTGAAGAATTCAAGGCATACAAATATCTTGGATTTGACTTTAACAACAAGCTAAGCTGGGAATGTTGTAGAAATAAGAGAACTTTAGGCGTTTGTATATGCTCTCTAAAACATATGTAGAGAGGTGAAACTTTGGGATTGGAAAACTACTTAGGTTCTTTTGGGGTTTTCTTGTGATTCTAGTGTTGGAATCCAAGAAATTTTAGAGGGAGGGGTGAATTAGTGTTCTATCGGAATGATCAATTTCAACTTTATTAAAACATGCATTCACCAAACGGTATACCGATACATATAAGATTGAAAGATGTAAAGAAACCAATAAACCAATCACACAAATGGATACCATGACACAAATAATTATACATGGAAAACCTCAAAGAGGAAAAACCACGGTGGGATTTATGACCCACGATATCAATCCACTGGCCATATGAAGAGATATTACAAAATACAGGGGCTTGCACATGCAAGAAGGCTTACAGCTTAGAGAGCACTACTCAATCACAAAAGGAGCCTCACTAACTACATACAAATCCAAAGAAATGATTGAACTGCAATGATGACATCTTCTATGCGTGAATACAGTTCTGGTTAAGCTTTGTCTGTTCCGGTCTGAAACCCTAAACCCTTTACTAGATTAACCTCTTACATAAATATCCTAACATACATGATCTCTCTCTCGTATCTCACATTACATTCCATTACATGCATCTCCTATATATCAAAATGATCTAATCAACTAACCTATATACCCTTTACAAACCATCATGTCTTATGTCGACTTACAAAGATAATTACAATATGAATATACATGTCGGCTCAATAACATAAATACATGAATATCAAAATCAATTGCCGATGTCGGATCTCCCAAATGACGTCGGCCTCCAATATAGATAACCTGAATATAAACCATGTCGGCTTGCATTGCCGATAACCAAAGAATTCCTCGTGATGGTGCCGGTGTCAATGAAGTACCTATCGATATGCTACTAAACCAAAATATGAAGCCGAAAGATGTTGTCATGTTGCCATCAATGCCAACATATTGAAACCAACCAAACGAGTGTCAATTGCCAACAATATCCCCCTTTGGCATTGATGGCAACACTCATATGAAAAATGATCATGGTTTCCATCTGTCGGCTTCATCCGGAGCTTGCTCCCCTTGATCTGAATATCCATCTGAACAAATACTCCATACTTTCATATCTCCTAAATATTTTTCACCTATACTCCCCCTTTGACATCAATGCCAAAAATACCCCAAAAACGGGACGAAGAATGAAAGACTATACAATGAATGTCCCAAAATACCTTACCAGAGCTGAATATATTTGAAATTTTTTGGATAGGCCTCCTCCAAAAGCTCCAGATAAGTATCCCAACTTGATTTGAAAGTGTCAGAAATAGATACAAGTCCATTTAGCATGTGGGCACATGACTCCTTCTCATTGAGCTCTGTTGGTGTGGGCTTACCAACCATATCAATACACTCCTTCTTATGTACACTTAATGAATCCAATCGGGGACTTACCAGTCCTCTAAGACCTCTGCCTCTCCTTATAATTTTATCTTTATCCGTCTCAAGAGCAGAAACTTGAGCTTCCAAAACCAAAATCTGACCATCAATAGATGTAGTCAAAGAATGTGAACCATCAAAAGAATTGACTATATCTACGATCTTCTCCTGAATATCCTTAATCCTTTTATCTAAATCAGTTGTAAGTAAACCTGTGTTACAACATACTCTATAAATATTAGTACACTTCCTCGAAGCATTATCTATCAACTTCAATTTATCATTGATTTCTTTTTTCTCCGACTTAATCATCTGATCAAAAGTTGCTCTCTTTGCCTATGTAAACGTCTCCAATGCCTGTCGGTTTGATATCTGCTATAGAGACTGAAAGTCCTTTGAAATGTGCTCTGTGATGATTTAAAGCTTGCGGATTGTCTCACTTCTTTGTCAAATTTGCACTCTGGGACAAGTCTATGTAAAATAGTGGTAGACTTATCAATAACCCCTTTGTCCATAGACCATTCCTTCATCATTTTCAGAGCAACCATCATCACGAGTTCAGTAGAACTCATCTCAGTAATGCTTTTCTGTTCAACCTGCGAGGTGTCAATTGACAACAATGATGGACTCACTACCGGTTCCCTGCTAGATTCCCCTTTCTTCTCCTTTGATGGTTTAACTTTTATAGCTTCCTCACTTGCATCGGTGGCTTCGCCACTTGGTGCAGTCTTAGTTATTGTCGGTTCCTCCTCGTGAACTGTGTCCTCATCCTTTACATTCTGATCCGGAGGACTATTGTCCTCAACATTAGTAACCTGTACATTTGCAACCTTTACACTCTCTGATTATGTTGATATCTCAACATTTGCCTGTACATTAGTTTCTATCAAGGTCTATGTATCCAATATCTTGATATTTTTCAAAATTGAGGGTGAAGTACCCACAATGCCTTTTCCTTTCCCTTCAAACGGGATGTCTGTAGTGTCTGTCTTAGGTTCCGGTGAAGTATAAAAACCAGAGTTTTCTTCAAAGAACTTAACCCATGCCTTGTGGGTCTCCTTGACTATCTCATTGACCCTACCTAACATAAGATTGATTATTCTATGCTTGTTGTGAAAAATCTTTTTATCTGCAACCTTAAGTGTCTTGTCCATCTCCTTTGGAGTAATAGAAACACAAACATATAACAACTCCTAAATCTTTATATGCTTGTCCTCTTCCATTGCTGATAATCTTTTAGCATATAAAATTTCATATAACTATGCCGGTATTTGGTTTTCAATTTCTAACAAGGCTTTCCTATAAATATCCAAATACAACAAAATTGATTCCTCAACTTCTCTTTGTTCATTATCATCCAAGTGCTCATAATAAAATTGCACATTTTTCAACATGTTATTTTTAGTTATTTCATCTACTAATTCTGCACAAGTCTTGGGTGGAATAATAGTTACATTACCAGATACAAGTGCAGGATCGGTGTCATCCTTCTTCTTTCTTCTTCCAAAACCAGATGGGGTTGAAGGTGTTTCCTTTGGAGCTCGCTTTTGTGCCGGTACCTTGATAGTAACTTTCCTAACCAGTTGCTTCTTTTCTTCTACCTTAGTCTCTTCAGTTTTCTTCCTTAATACCCTTTTGAATGCTAAGGGTGTGTCATCATCAGATCCAGATTATGATGCAATAGAATCAATACATATTTCAAGTTCTTTCCTCTTCTTGTCTTTCTCTGAAAAAAAACATCAATTAATGTTTTGATGTCCTATGAAACGTTTTGAACAAATTTACTTGCCTTGCCCTTCTGCTTCTCCCTCTTCTTCTAGTTAAACTCAGTTTCAACCTCTTGCCTTTTTTGCTTTGCAGTACTGAGGGATTTTTCTGCCTCATCAATAGGTGCATCAATTAGTATCTGTGCATAGCATCTAGAATCTGTGCATCAACTTCATAACCCATCTCTTCAATCCATATCTTCTGGGGCTTTACAACTTCCATCAAAGTTTCATCTTTCTTAACCACAAAGCATATCTCAGTTGAGTATTTCTCAACAATGTGCTTCAAAACCCTTTCCCTGGATTTCATAGCCTTTTGGAATGCCTTAAAGTAACCCCATACATTGTCATCTCGCTGACTACCCAATGTAGCAATGGATTATTTTAGTTGCCTCCCTACCGGGATATCAAATGCCCATTGTCGCTTTCCAAAACTGGGAGTCTCATTGATGAAAAACAACATTAAACATACAATTAGGTATCCATACCAGAATGTTCCTTTCTTCTCTCCCTTGATCTTTCCTAGGTTAGTCAACAATTCATCCAACATCCAACCACATAGATCTAACTTCTCATTTTCACTCATCATCTTATGAGTTGCATAAATGTAGGAGCTAGAAACAAAATTCAGTCAGTTTGATTGTGTTACCTTGTAACCAATGAGCAAGCTTCCGAATCTGATATCTCTGTTGGTAATAGTAGTAATCCTCATTGATCGCTTGTTTGATGTTGCACCGGTGATCTCATTGACCTGATCATTAGAAACCTTCTTTTTTGGATGTTGCCCAATCTGTGACAAGTCGGTGATTGCCCTGATGGCCTCCTTCAAAATCTTATACGGTATGTCCAACTAGATAAATTCTCCATGCACTCTTCTTAGAACATATCTAACAATCTCATCTTCAAATTCTAGAATATCCACAATGCTGGTAAACCCTAGATCCTCAATATGCTGATATTCGGGCTTAATCTTTCTAGAATCTCCCATTAATTCACTCATGTACATGCTCTTAATATCACTCATTCCCAAATCCTCAATATGACTGTGAATGTAAGCTCTGACATCTTCAACATACACGACTCCTTCCAGGACATGGGAAAAAGCGCCAACCGAATCGTCCAAAGTATCAATATGCAAATATTGCTTGAAAATCGGCCTAGGACGGTCCTTGACCTCAACAACAGTAGGATTTGCAATAAACATAGGTACAGATGATGATCCTGCTTCCACGATGAAAGATAAATACCTGTGAATAGCTGTCAGTGAAAACCCTAAAGAACTCATCCGATCGCTGGTGAAATTGCTCAAGATGATATCGATCACATTGAATCGCCTTAGACTTCCTTTGAATCGCTATGAATTGCTCTAAATCAGAAATGAAGTAAATTCAACCTTTTAACCTCCAAGAAACCCTAATCTGTCATTGACATGAATGACTTCCGGTGGAAGATACTGGATTTCAATCAAACATCTCCATTTCGGATAAGCATCTCCAATGTCTGGAACATCTTCCAGAACCTCTTCTCGAGGTATATGCACTATCTTCATGAATTTTGCCTACCCCTAAGGCATCTGCCTCAGTTACCGGATGAGCTTCCTATCGGTGCAGAAGCAACCTCCTCTACCAGTTGAGTAACCGGTGCATTTCCATTTGTTGATTATTCTTCTGACTTCCTGACCCATCTCTGGGTATGATCTTGCCGAATTTCATTAACCTTCTCTTTTCCTTTATCATTTGATCCATCATAGTTAACCGGTGGATTTCTGCTTCTACGAAACTTAGCTATGTGGCCAACCTCATTGCATGCATAACATGTAACATTGTTCTTTTTAATTGCTTTGCTAAAACTGGTATAATTGCTTGACCTGCATTGATTAGTCATATGTCCAAATTTTCCACATGCATAACATTTAACATTCATTCTGCAATCTTTTGTCTTATAACCATACTTATTACATTTAGAACATTGATCGGGAGCATAATTATAGTTTTGATTTTCTCTATTTCTACATTGCCTAGCCATGTGACCAATTTTTTTACAAACAAAACATCTACCATTAAATTTATAAGCATTAAGTTGCCTTACCGATGCCTTATGGTTTTGATCTTCATTAGTAGTACCGAAACTCTGTTCTTCTTCAAATCCAAGTCCACTGGAATCTCCATTTTGCCTTTGTCTTTGCAATAATTCATCAAGCTATGCTGAACTAATCTTGAATTTGTCCTTGTACTCACTTGCAATAGTTAGATCATCTCTCTAAATTATCATTTGTCTCTCAAGTTCTTGTTCATTACTCTCAATATATCATTTTCATGAACCAACTGGGTGCATTCTTCAAATTTGTCTTTCAGATATACAACTAGATTTTCTTCCTTTTTCTTTCGGTCTTCAATCTCCTTTGACATCCTCATAGTTATAGCTTGCATTTCCTTCCTCATGACCATGTTCTCTTGACTCAGCTTCTGACATCTCTCATTAAAGGCATCTTTCTATTCATTATCATTATTCTACAAAAGTTCCTTCCTCCTGACTTGAACAAATGACAGTCTCTCCTGTAGGACAAGAATGAATTCCTGAGCAGAATTCAATTCATCTTGTAACTTCGGGTTCTTCATCCTTTCAACATCATAATCTTCAAGTGCCACCTCAAGTTGCTTTTCCAAACTCATATCCATGGATTCCGGATTCAGGATCTTCCTCAAGCTGTTAAACTTCCGCCGAGGCACAGAACTCTGATACCAATTGTTGAAATCCAAGAACACTGAGAGGGCGGGGGGGGGGCGAATCAGTGTTTTACCATAATGATCAATTTTAACTTTATTAAAACATGCATTCACCAACCAGTATATCGGTACATATAAGATTGAAATAAGTAAAGCAACCAATAAGCCAATCACACAAATGGATACCATAACACAGATAATTATACATGGAAAACCTCGAAGAGGAAAAACCACGGTGGGATTTGTGACCCACAATATCAATCCACTGGCCATATGAAGAGATATTAGAAAATACATAGGGGCCTGCACATGCAGGAAGGCTTATAGCGTAGAGCACACTGCTCAATCAAAAAAGGAGCCCCATTGACTACATACAAATCCAAACTATAATCTAGAGAAATGATTGAACTGCAATGATAATATCTTCTATGCCTGAATACAATTCCGGTTAAGCTATGCATGTTTCGGTATGAAACCCTAAACCCTTTACTGGAATAACCTTTTACATAAATATCCTCACATACATGATCTCTCTCTCATATCTCGCATTACATTCCATCACATACATCACCTATATATCAAAATGATCTAATCAACTGACCTATATACCCTTTACAAACCATCATGCCTTATGTCGGCTTACAAAGATAACTACAATATGAATATACATATCGGCTCAATAACATAAATACATGAATATCAAAATCAATTGTTGATGTCGAATCTCCCAAATGATGTCAGCCTCCAATACCGATAACCTGAATATAAACCATGTCGGCCTGCATTGCCGGTAACCAAAGAATTCCTTCCAACCTGCCGGTGCTGGTGCCGGTGAAGTGTCTGTCGGTACACTACTAAACCAAAATATGAAGCTGGAACATGTTGCCATGTTGCCATCAATGACAACATATTGAAACCAACCAAATGAGTGTCAATTGCCAACATCCAGTTGTGTTATATGGGTGTGAGTTATGGGCTAGTAGCACCCCTATCTCAAAGTGGAAACAAATTGAGAAAATTCAAAAGCTCGTGATCACAAGCAAGTTTAAAATTAAATGCTAAGTTAACTATGATATCTTGTTAAGTGAAGTTGGGGCAATCCGTATTGAAGCAATAGCTATGATGCGTCTCATAGGATATTTAAAAAGAATAAAAAAAATGGAGGCAAGTAGATGGCCTAAGTTGGTTTTTGGATACAACTTGAGCAAAAGAAAAAAGACATGGATGAGACAAAACGTCAAATAGTTGAGTAAATGGAATATTTATTTAAATGCGTCCCATAGGAAAAAAAGAGATTAAGGCTTTTGTTATAGATAAGTTTAACAGGTATATTTGGAGTAAAGAGTTAGGGAGGAGAAAGAGCTATTATATTGAAGAGTTCAATCCAACATATGATCCTTTTCAAAAAGTGTACATACAATCCTGTCTCCCTTGGAGGGCCCAAATCCTTATTGCTCAACTGAGAACTAACTCTCATCAACTTCAATGTGAAACATGACGGTGAAAGAGGCCCAAAGAAATTTGAGAAGAAAGGGTTTGCATCTTTTGTACCTCTAGGGCAGTTGAATCTGAAAGGCACTTCATTTTGGAATGTGATGCCTATAGTGACATTAAGAACAACTATAAAAATGTTTTGACTGCCGACTCTTGATTCAATCTTTGCAATGTGGGGTTTGTTGAGAAATTGGGAGAGCTCATCATCACATTGTATGTAAAAAGAACTGAGATGCAAAAGACAATGATGGCAAGGCTGACTGTCCCATAGATTTTCATTGTTTAACCTCGTGAATGTTAAAAGTTCTTCTTTCTTTCTTTCTTTATTTATTGGAAGACTAAGAAAACACTTTTCGGTTTGCTAGTGGTTCCGATTATCCTTTATGGGTGTAAAGTTTGGGGGAATAGCATGTCGAACCTCAAATGGAGACAAATAGAGAGAATACAAAATCATCCAATCACTAGCAACCTCAAAGTCAATTCAACAGTACCATCTGAGATCCTCTTGGCTGAAGTTGGTATGTACCCTTGAGGCTTCGACGGTCATTCGGTTGCTATGCTACTTAAAAAAGGTGGCAAGTATGGATAAGCACTGTTGGCCCATCTCGATTGTTGATGGAAATTTAAGTCACAGGAAAAAGACTTGGAAGAAACAAAATAACAAGCGGATGAACAAATGGGACATAAATTTGCATGACTGCCCCAACAACAAAGAGGAGATAAAAAAGTGGGTCCTAGAGAAATTTAGGAATGCCATGTGGATAAACCAGGTAGGCAGGAAAAAAATGTACTATATTAAAGAATTCAATCCTACTCGAGCGCATGAGGAAAAATAATATTTGAGATCTGCGATCAACAGTAAGGCCAAAATTCTAATTGCACAATTAAGGACTGGATCTCACCATTTGAGATGTAAAACTGGTAGATGGAAGGTGCCTAAAGAAGAGTGGGAGGAAAGAGCATGCCTGTTTTGCAACAAGAGAATAGTAGAAACAGAATAACATTTCATTATGGAGTGTACAACGTATGAAGACATCCACAACCACTTTGGGAATGAATTAAAAGTAGATAGTCTGTGAACGAGCTTTTTGAAGAGTCAAGACTTCCCAAAACAACATACCTCTTAATCAAAATTCACAAGAGAAGATCCAGCATGAAAAAGAATCTAAAACTGAGATAAGTTGAATTTGTAGATCCCTTAAACCGTTGGGTCTCGTAGACGTCATTAAAACTCATTCATTCATTTATCATAAGGTACGGATCCACCACGTTGAGTTGGTGAAGGCTCAACATGTACAACTAGGAAAACATTATGCGTTTTTCCCGCCAAAAGTAAATATTTATGACCAAAAATATTTGATTCGGCTAACCAGAGCGTTCAACAATGGCACCCAAGGTCGACTCTACCGAGGGTAAATTTCTGCGTCTTTCCAATCTCGCTTAGTTCCTTGAGAGTGCTTGTGCTTGTGGTTGAGTTTTATTTCTTTATCTTTCGTCAACTGAATAATTGATGGAGCATTCCTTCGAGCTCTTTATTCACGAGGGTTTTAGAAGTTGAAATGGTGGCGAGATTCTGTCGTATGGATCTTAGCGTTAAGTCTTTGTTATCGAGAATTGCACAGTCATTCGTCAGAATTTGTATCCCTGTGTCGTCTGTCGATGTATGCTCATTAGGAAAGTCTTATTAAAAATAATTTGTACAAGAAAATGGGTTTCCCGTATTATGCATGAATTTATGTTAGATTTTGTAAATTCATATCATAGAACAAGAAGAGCTGGAAACTGACGACTGAATGCAAACTTCATGCCGAATATATAGATTATAAAATTCCACACGAAGATGGTCATACGAACCTCGCCCATGTTAGTCAATATTTAACTTCAGTAGATGATATGTCACTTTGAGAATCTTTTGAAAGGGTTGATTTCCAAAGGCTTTGGATCAGGAAGAATAGTGATGTTTGTAGCCGTTTATTAGAATACCTTACATCGTTGTGGTTTCTTTTGTCTCGATGAGATATTTTCTATTGCCGAACTTCTTGAGTCACTATTTCTACTGGAAAGTTTCCTGTATTTAGTGGATCAAGATTTTCACAGGTAAAGATTTTGACAACTATATATATATGTGACTGTTTTGATTTCATCTCTTCCAAAGTTTCATGTCTCCTTTGAGACCTGTCTTGACGGAAATAATAGAGCAGATTTCGGGCATCCTTATTTTGTAATTTGGAGCAGTTGCATATTGAACATGTCGAGCTTCAAACTATAACCAACAAACCGTGTTAAGCCAATATTCAACACAAGTTTTAAATTTTTTATGGCAGTCAACAAAAAATTCGGTAGATGTTAGACCTGTTCATTGACATATCCCCCTTCTTTTTCTTTTTCATTTTTCTTGCAAACTCACTGTACTATCAACAAAAAAATGAAGTGCCACGGAATTTACTCAAATAATTTGCTGTATCATGAAAAACATGGCTGGAATTCGCCAGATTTTTTTAATTTTCAGCTGGTGTGATGGTCAAGGCTTAGATGCTTGCACCCATCTTTAAGTATGTCCGAGTTTGAACCTTGTCCATCAGGTTCTCTGACTACCACCACAGATTGTCATTCCTAGCACCTGCTTTCGCAGCGCCTACAAACAGGATAAATTTCCCACTCACTGGGAAATTTCGAACTGTTTGAGTGAATTGGGGTCCACCGCTAGATGATACCTTTCCTGTTTGGGAATGGTAAAAGACCATCACCTCTACGTATCTGTCAAAAAGGTCTTCTCTGCTCTGTAGAAGGTATCTGAACGGGCAGGAGAGGGTTTTATTTCACAAGACCATCCTTCGTAATGCCCTCAAAACTAGATAGCTTTTTGGGCTTTTTTTGGACTAGCAATTTCTAATGAATTGTCTAGTAATTACCCCTAAACAAACCTGGTGAAAACGCTGGAATAAGGTTTTTGTCTTTTAAGGCATTTTCAGTGTGTTTCCTACCGAAATTAATAATGGGAAACCCACGATGAGGAAATAAAAAATGTCAGGCGTGCACATTAAAATCAGGGACGGGAACAAAAATGGATATCAATTTCACAGGACAGTGAGGAAGGAGAACAAGGGCCAAATTTGGGAGAAAGGGAACGATTACCAGACACAAATTCAGAACCAGAATTTAGGGATTTGCTTTCAAAATTGTAATTTTTGAGGTACATTTCTTGAACCATATTTGTAGAGACATAAGTCCTCAAGGTTAGATATTTTACTTTTCATCTCCTGCCTAAAAAAATCTAGATTTAAGGAACTTCAGGATTAGATATATGTACCTAATGCTTGTACAACTTTAAATTTGAGGGACTTCAATCAGAACTACGGGAAAGAATTATAAAAGATGACATAGACAACTTGGGGAATCGGATCAAGAAAAACAATGCACTGATGATATTAAAACAAGGTTGATAATAAAGAACCAAACATGGGTTCTTATTACTCTTGGTGTAAATCACTAGCGGATTCCTTGTCTTCTAGATTTTTTCCAGATGCATCAATTCCTTGTTACCTTACATCCACGCATTCAAATATGCCATCCAAACCATCGTAAAATGAAACATTCCCCAACAATCCTACCAATATTTTTGTTTTACATTGTAACTACTTTGCCTTGTTTCAACATTAGAATTGATTGTGCGTGGATATCGATTCCTTCTTAAATTGTAATTGAATTAGTTAGGAACTTGAATGAATTTTGAAATGCTCATACTCTATTAAAAAAAAAACTTTGATAGTTTCATGGAATTATGCTATGGAGTTGGAATGGTTAATTTCCTGCCTCAAATAGTTGTAAATTGAACCTTAAAAGTATTGGAATTGCATTTTGTGGAAGGTAGCAACGTGTTTGCCATGCTTTCCAAATCAGTCAAAATCATATGAATAATTGTGGTTTCAAATTTAATACGATAATTTTTAGCTTACAAAGATGTATGCATTTAAACGCAGTCTTACTGGAGGATGAACTAAAAGTTAATTACAAGACAGAAGTGCAGTTATTGATCACCATTAGCGTTTCCTAATAGTTCTTTCATGTCTTTTGGCAGCGATTGTCCTGAATTTTGTGAATGAGGTACTCATTTATCTGCTTCTCCTCATTTGTTATCTGTATATTATTTCTAAATAGTAGTTTGCAAATGTAAACTGTTTTTGTGTTCCTGCATTTGCAGAAAAACTGCATTCCTACATATTACAAAATGAAAGTGAAATCAGTTTTTGGAATTGTTTTCCACAGTTTTGGTGTTTCCATTGCAATTTTATTTAATCTGATAATTAAGGATGCTAGGAATATTGCATCATAGAATGCATATGATAACTATTTATTAGGTTTGTTGTAGTTTGTTACATAGGTTAATATAGTGGCTATACGAGTGTTTGTAGGAAGTTAAATTAAAACAACTTGTATATTTAGGAGTCGTTATAGAGTTGTTTCCAATAATATAGGATTTGAAAATTGTATATATATGCAATATGTTATTGAATGAATGCAATGGAGAAAAGAAGAACCATAGTTTCTTGTGTTTAATTTGTGCTGCTACTATTATTTTGCCCAAAATCTCTTTCATGGTATCAGAGCATTGACATTTTTGTGCCTGTGAAGGAGAAGTGAGCAGTTTTGTGATTGTTGTTGGTTATAGAGGGGATACTACGAAATTTCTGTCACCATGTTTGATTGTTGTAGACTGTCGCATAATTTTTTCAAGTATGGAAAATATCAAATGCAACACAGGGAACGTGGAGCGTCATTCTATTTATTGGTATATTGTTTTTTTTTAAATGATTTTTTTTTGTCAATCCATCACAGTTGCAGTAAAAGTGCAATATCTTTCTCATTTGTTAACTAAATTTCAAAATTCAAAATGTTCTGGAAAGAAAAAAAGAGGAATAAAACCCAGAAATTGTTTGAAGAAATTTTCAGTATTGTTTGAGCAGTTCGAAGCAGAAGTTTGACGTGATCAATTTCAAAATCAGCCAGTGGGTATAAAAATGTGCTCAAATCAAAGCTTTGCTGTGGCAAAAAGAGATCAATGAAGAATGAAGTTGCAACTGACAGGATTAATTTGCTTGGAGTAATTGTGATTTTTCTTCTGCAAATTTTGGCAGCCATTATTTAGGATCTGAAGCAATCTGCAAATGTAAAATCCATAAAAGTTGCCGCTAGAGCAGTTGCAGTTTCACCAGCGTGGAGTTGAACATTAAGTCAAGCAAGTATCGATCATAAACATGCAATTTTGTTTTCCTATCATATAATTGTTTAAAATGTGAGTCAATTCATTAATAGTAATTAGTTTATTTTTTAGTCTACTTTTGTAGATTAAGGGTTAATGATAAGTTTTAGATTGAAGTTAAATTGTTATCAGTTTAGTGTCTCAAAAGTGTCATTGAATCAAGTTTTATTATTTCCTTTAAATAAATTCCATTTTCAAAAGTTGTTAATTGTCATGTTAAATTTCTAATAGTGTTGATTATCTCAAGGTGCATTATCGGTGGAATCAAACACATTCAATATTATTTAGGTGAAGTGGGGAAGGATTCATTCTTTCCTCAAAAACTAATGAAATGAGCCAGAAAAAACAAATTTGCTACTCAATTAATTGGAGGATGGAGGCACACGAGATTGGAGGACATTCAACGACCTCTTGTCAATCACTAGTGACGAGACCATAAAATTGCATTTGCGACAAAACTGTTTTAGCCAAAATGACTAAAGTCAAGATCGGTTTCCAAGTGCTAGTGTCTGTCTCATATCATTTGTGATTAGAGTGGCAATGATCTATAATGGTTGCTGCATACGTGACATCGAGGACTTGGTTCTCAAACTTTTTATGTTGTGGTTGGATGTGTATGTCCCCAATCACAATTCTTGGTTGTTTGTGAGTGGATGTGTTTGTCCCCATTTACAAGATGTTGTAACTGATTGGAAGTGTTTATCACCAGTCATAAGATTTGGTGATTATGATTGGATGTGTTTGTCCCCAATCATAATTGTTTTAAGTAGATGTGTATGTTCATGTTCATGACTGATGTTGGATAGACGTGTTTGTCCCTATCCAAACTTGATGTAAATTCTTGAATAGATGTGTTAGTCCCTATCCTTGGTTCCATGGTCCATGTGTTTGTCCCTATCCTTGGATGAAAGTAGAGTGAGCATAACGAGGCTAGTTTCACTACAGCTTCTCATGAGTAGATGTATATGTCCCTGCTCATACCTTATGATGAACTATTGAACGTGGTCACCAAATATTTTTGGTCCACTTGCCCCCATTTGGAGAATGATGCAATATGGGGGGGTGTAAGGTGGTTTGTTAAATAGGTTAATATGGTGGTTACATGAGTGTTTGTAGGAAATTGAGTTAAAACAACTCGTACATTGAGGAGTTGTATAATTTGAAAATCCTATATATATTTAGTATGTTATTGAATGAATGCAATGGATAAAAGAAGAACCATATTTTCTTGTGTTCAATTTTTATTGCTCCTATTATTTTGCTCAAAATCTCTTTCAAAGGAACCACCAAAAATAAATTTTCCATTTAAAGATGCATTCCTTTTAAAAAACGCACTTTCAAAATTTGTGGCCAAGTAAAGAATTTGTGTAGCCACCCAAGCCAATCTATAGGGAGAGTCTTGTAGATTTCTTTTATTCAACAAAGAAACTAGGATCATGGAATGCATTATGCATATAACCTTCTTCCAACTCAATGTATAGGTTTTCTCCAATGCCTTAAGAATGGCCTAGGCATCCATTCGATTATTTGGATGCAATCCCATATAAGTAGAAAAGGAAAAATGGATCGAGCCTTCATTATCTTGATTGATTCCATTGCTCCCTGCTACACTTGGGTTTCCTCGAGTAAGTCCATCAATATTAATCTTAAAAAAACCACTAGGAGGAGCAAACCACTTACTATACCTATCCGCCTTCCTAGAAGATTGCATTCTATGGCTAGGCTGAATCTGTAAGGCAATAGAAAGGGATAACTCCAAGACTTTTGCAATACATACATTTGAAGAAGAAAGATGTTTGTTATTATTGGACTTGGTTTTGGTAGTCACCTTGAGCATGCTCCTAATCTTATGCCATACTTGCATGACTATGCTTTGGCACTCTTGGATGATATGATGGTTTCGCTCTAGCCAAATTTTCCAAAGGATAAAAGAGAAACCAATATCCCATGTAGCTACAAGGAAGGATGTAGAAGTTGGGTGTTGGCCCATGTTAGCCCAAGGGCCAAAACTTTTATAAGGTAGTAGCATGAATATTGTATCTATTCCAGATATTCCATTATAAGCTCTGGATTGCTATACAAAAAGGACATTGAAAGTGAAGTTCTTCACTATTACCATACAGAACACAAATGGAAGGCCCATGTAATCCTTTCTTTTTTATGTTCTCTTGGGCGAGGCATTTATTTTTGTTTAACAACTACATAAATAGGTTACAATTAGGCTAGTCGAATTTATTTCAAATTCTCTTCCATCAAGGAGACTCTATTCCATCCTTTTTGCTACTCTAAAGAATAATAGTGAAGACCAATAGAGTATACTTCTTTAGAATCATTGCCCCAAGCAAGAATATCTTATCGTCCAAAGAACTGCAAGGATGGTGTGCAAGTATAGAAGCAAGAATGCCTTGCTCCTCTGAAGAATTTCCTTTAGGCTAGCTCCAGGATTCCCACTGATGACAAACCAAGGACCTCCCTAGAAGACTAGAGTATTGAAACCAACGACATTGCATTGCCTTGCTGCCAAAAAAAATTCACTCAAAGATTGGAGTTGGAGGAAAGACGAGAATAAGAGGGTGATTATCCCACGAGTTAGTCCAAAACAAAGCATAATTGCCATTATTTACTATCCAAAAAAGCCCTTAATAAGAGATATGCCTCTTTTAATCCCGTTCCAAATAAATCCATCCACAAAATGTCCTCATCTTCTACTCCTCCCAAATACTTAAAATTAAGAATTCTTGCCAAGGTTGATTAGGATTTTTGCACCATTGCCAATATAATTTAGCGGCTTAGTCCTAACTATTGAGAAGTCCAACCTTTCCATCCTCTTTTGGTTGAAAGAATGCCATAGATCAAAACAAAAAATGAAGTTGAAGTCACACAACTCATAACCAAATCAACCCACTCAAAAGAAAGACCATAAACCAATAAAATGCGTTGAAGGAAGGACCACTTGACATCATAGGCCTTAGAGATGCCAATTTAATTAACACGACCTTTACTTTAGAGTTAATATAGTGTGCATAGCTTTAGTTGCTACAACTATACCATCTAAGATCTATCACCCTTTCACAAATAGCTCTTGCTTAGGTGATATCAGGGAAACTAAACACCTTTTTGAGCATTTTGTATTAAGTTTGGTAATTATCTTGTAAGTCACATTACATAGGGTGATAGGATGTTTTTTTTAAGGAATTGGCACCTTCTTTTTGGGGATTGGAGCAAGAAAAGTAGAATAAATGGCTTTGAGCTTTTGCTTGTTTTTTTGTGATTCTCTAACAAACTCTAACAAGTAAATTTTCAAATTTTTCCAAAATTCCTAAAAAAACTCTACAGGAGACCTGTTAGGTCTAGGAGATTTACTTTCTTCATTTGTGATACTATTGTTTCTAGCTCCTCGATGGAAATGGGTTTTAAAAGTATTTTGTTCATACTAAAACCAAGAAAGGAATGCAACCGAGAATGAGTCTTTGTTCGTACATAGCTTGTAGTTCCCACTCTATGAACAAGGAGGAGAAATGCCTAGCAGCATCAATAGAATTATCTTGAAATAAGGTTAATTGATTTCCCTAGGCAAAGATGAGAGAAGCTATAACATTACCACTTTTACATTCCTTCACTAAATAGTGAAAAAAATAAATCCTTATCCCCTTCTTGAAGCCAATCAACTTGGGATTAATGTTTCCAAAAGATCTCACAAAGGTCCCATTCAAACAATTTCTTAGACCATCTAATCTCTTTCAACAACATATCTTTTGTTATTCCCTCCTTTTTAACCTTGAAGGTGATTCTTTTCAACTTATCTCGAATTTGATTTTTAATTTGAAAAATATTTCCAAAAGAGAATCTATTCCTCCTCTTAAGTTGGAATATGACAAATTTGAATCTCTTGAAAGAAGAGTACATAGCTATTCCAAAGAATAGCTTCCCTTCTAACCACCATCCCTCTTTATGTTGGTGGGAATTTGCATCCAAAAGATACGCAAGTTTAAACCTAAAAGGAGGTTTTTTGGAATTTAAGAAAAAGGAGGAAAATTTGATGGGCCAATAATCAAACCCTTTCACCCTAGAATTTAGGAATACTAGTCCAGTTATTCCTACCCAATAATCCAGCACAAGAAAGTTGTCCATCCTTTTAGAAATAGAATCTTTTTTGCACCTTCGATTATTTGAAGTGAATATACCATTGCTTAGCTTCACATCCACCAATTTAAGAAAGGACACATTATCTTTCAACAAGGTAGAAGATGGGCCAAGACAACCAATACCCTCTAATTTTTCATCCAAACTACTTAGAGCATTAAAATCTCCTAGTAGAATCTAAAGGACAGAGGGAACTAAGGAGCCAACAAATCTAATATGGGACCAGAGCAAAATTGTACTCGAAAAATTAGTAAGCGCATAATTTTTGTGAAAAAAAGAGTTTCTCTTGAATGAAAGCATGATGCCACCATCGAAATTGAATTTCTACTCCTTGACCATCAAAATGGTGTGAGCTTACAAGGATCCCATAAACATGTTACTTCACCAGCAGTACCTTGGGAACAATACATTGACATTGGCCTCCTCTCCAAATCTTGGAAGAGACACTAATCATATTCTTCATTGAAAATTTTGTATCCAAAAGAAAGACAACATAAATTAAATCTTGAGTAGCCTTTTGTCAAGGGATGCTACTCATACCCCTAGCTTTCTAAGAGATCACAATCATTTTTGAGGGATACAAAGTGAGTATTTGATGTCTTAATAATACTAGATTCCACTAGACGTTTCCCTATCAACTTCATCTTTCTTTGATCTATTTTCCTTCCAATCTTTGAAATTTTATTAGTTCTCCCTTTCTTAATGTTCTTTTGTTGAAGCCCTAATCGAGGAGGGACCTTCCTTTTGCTATCCTTTTTTGCCCCAGTTTCTTGCAGAGGATCTATTATGGCATTGACTTCATTTGATTTCATTTGAAATTTTGTTGTGTGGACAAAGTTTAATCCTATTACAGGCGATACCTCACCCTCCTATTGTTTCACCGTCTTGTTGTTTGTCAATTTGCTTTGTCTACTTGGCAGTAAGAACATCTCCTTGTCTCGATAACACTTGCTTTTATGAGTTTATATTTATATCAACTAGATTAGGTAAATTACTTGCATCCTTAGAGCGTACTCCTTGGCTAATTGGGATCTTATCTTAGAATCTATTTCACATCCTCAAAGTTTTCTAGAACATCAAATTTGTTATTAAACATCCCTTTAGGAATGTCCTTCTGGTTGACAATTTGTAACCTTCCCCTTAGAAGGGGATTTCATAGGAACGAATCTATTTGCATTTGGCTCTTCATATTGGATTGTTATAATGTGTGGTTTGGAGAATTCTATATATATTGAACCCCAAGTGCACAATTATGATAATTTCTACTCAATTTTTATCAATAAACAATTAGTATTTATTGCTTCTAGATGAAGACTTATTTATAATTTTCAGTTGATATGTTTGATTCTTTCTTAGATATTATGTTTGGAATTTTGCTCAAAGAATTTAGACTCATCTTCAGCTATGGCTAATAAGTTAAATTTAAATTTGTAGTGAATTACAATTAATTGGAATATCTTTGAAAGGTCTCCAAAATTGTACACTAGTTATTGAAAGTAATTCTAAGATTGTCTAAGACATGAAACTTCCATGCAATGTTTGGGTGAGACTGCCTTAGATCTAAATTAGGGGTTTTTGTCCTCTAATTTAGTAATGGAGTTCAAAGCGATTCTAATCTCTAATTCCAAACCTTAAGGGGTTTTGTTGATGTGTCTTTTGTACACGACGAAACACAAAATAAAATACCTAAAGGTACCTTATCCTCTCTTGAACAAAGTTTCCCAATTGCTGAAGATCTCGTTGAAGGATAAGTCGGAGTAAATCCAAGGTTTTGATATGTAGGTTCTCTACATGTGGATAAGCTCTTGCGGTATGATGTGATTTTGCTGGAATCACAAGGGGACTTACATTCGATGACCTGAGCATCTGATTTGCTTTGGATATCACTGGAACGTGGAATTTCACTGGTCCTTGATTTAAAAAGGATAAGGGTTGGAGAAGGATCTAATTCTAACACTAAGAATGTAGGAGCAATGGATGACCTTTGATGAAACTTTAACGAAGTCTTGCTTTGACATGCTAGGATCATCTCCACAAGGTTAGTGAGATCTTCTAAGGAAAGCTTTATGATGTTCAGATCACTGCTACAAGCATAGACACCGTCAGGTTGATGCATATCAATGAAGAAGCGATAATTGAAGTTAAGCTTAATCTGAATGATTCCAGTTGACTACGCAAGGCAAGTTTGCAATCAACAAACCACTAGTAGTATGGATATACAAATTTCACCATTGATCATACAAATTTCTTCCATTCATCTAATAACATGAAATTAAATTTGAGAAGTATAGAGACCATACAAATTGTAGAATCGACACATAGAATTCACCATTCCTTAAATGAAGTTTACATGTCTTTTGCAACAATCTCTTGGCAACAATCTTTGCCTTCCCTTTCTACTCTACTCTAAAGTGCTATCTACTATTGAACTACTAATTATTGACTATATCTCTAACTATTTCCTATTCTTTGACTATTAACTATTAACTATTAACCTTTACAAATGAGGAGCCAGGGCTTTATATAGAGAACCCTTTATAAACAGACGACTTTGATTGACTTGGAATCAATGGCTAGGATTACAAGATAGAAACGCTAATTAGGGTTTGTTACAACAAACTTTTTTAGCCAATGAGAAAATTACATTCCAAGAGTGAGGACCAATAGGAAGCAGGGGTAGGTACACCGAAGTTTGTGCCGCCTCCGATAAATTAGGTACATTGAATTTGGTCATGCTGAAGTGGACCAATCCGATTGGAGGAATGATGACTGGGATGCTACCTTGTCTAACGGTTGTGACTTGGTTGATCCTCCTCTGTCTCTGACGTGATGAATGATGTACTTCCTTTACTCCCATGTGCTTGATGAGGCTTCCTTTTTGTCAAGTCTCCCTTCTTCGGTAGCATACCTCGTCTTGAAGTGCTGGCAAAGCCTTTCTTTGTCATCTTGTGGTTCCTTAGTGTGGCGAAGTGAAGGTTTTGGAGGTAGATGGCAACTCCTAGAACACATGTAGTCCACCTTTATGCCTTTGGAATGTCCTTGATGATGTGGACTAGAACAGGTCGTCCTTGTCTTGGTCTGATCCTCCTCCATCTACAAAACAAACCAAAAGATGATTAAGGGGACATGATATATTTATCCCGATCATAGCATTTCTTACCTTAAATCATCAACAAAAAGGGATTAGAATGAAATTCGCTCAAGATCCTCCCCAGGGACAGGCCCTATAAGAATTTCGCTCTGGACCCTTTGGAAGGGTCAGGAGCGAAATTTGCATTTTAGCTCAAATTTCATCATCTCCTTGCCTTGAACTTCCCTTGACCTTTGAATTGCTTTCTCTTGAAGACATCATTGATTTGACCTCCTAAAAGACCAAAAGAGAGGATTTCGCTTTGGACCTTGGCCAAGGACATGACCTATAAGGAATTTCGCTCTGGACCCTTTGGAAGGGTCATGAGCGAAATTTGCATTTTAGGACAAAATCTTCACATTTTGTGACCACATCTTGCTCAAATGCATGTCTAAGGATGCCTTTAATCTCAATCAACACTAGGCTTGATGCGAAATTGGAGCAAAATAGAGGTTTTAAGAATTTCGCTCTGGACCCTTTGGAAGGGTCAGGAGCGAAATTCACATTCTAGGACAAATTCTATCATTTCTCTACTCCAAAGTGCCTTCCAAGGCAAGCATACACTAGTCTTCTCTCCACCAATGCCTGGGAATCCATCTCTTGACCTTCATCATGAGCAAATTAGGTGAAATTGAGAATTTCGCTCCGGACCCTTTGGAAGGGTCAGGAGCGAAATTCTTGACTTGCTTGTTTTCCTTCACCAAGGTCTATCCTTTTCACTCTCTATACTTGGACTCTCATCTTTGGATCCCTCTCCCATACATGCAACACTTGCTTGATCCTCAAAATGACTAGAAAGGAGAATTTGGCTAAAAATCATGGCCAGGGACAGGACCTATTTAGGATTTCGCTCTAGACCCTTTGGAAGGGTCAAGAGCGAAATCCTTGTCCTAGCTCAAAATCTTGGCCATTGGTGGCCACAATCCATTCCAAGGCATGCCTAGGGGTCCTTCCAAGCTCAATCTACCTTGATCCACACTTAGCTTGACACAAAAATGAAAGGAAAAGGTGGATTTTAAGAATTTCGCTCTGGACCCTTTGGAAGGGTCAGGAGCGAAATTCACCTTCTTGAGCTTATTTCATCATTTGTCTACTTCAATTCACCTCAAAAGGGCAAGGACATATCAATCTATTGCTATCCAGGCCATAAAAACCAAGAACTTGACTTGTTTTGAAAGGGAAATAGGTGCTCTTAAGAATTGCGCTCTGGACCCTTTGGAAGGGTCAGGAGCGAAATTCTCCTTCAAGGCCAAAATCTTGCACATTTGGTGATCACTAGCAACTCAAATCCATGGTTAAGGACATCTCCAATCCTAATTCACCCTAACCCACACTTGGCTTGGCACAAAATTGAGAAAAAAGGGAGGTTTTGGGGAATTTCGCTCTGGACCCTCTGGAAGGGTCAGGAACGAAATCCACATTCTAGGCTTAACTCTTCATCTTTTCAACTCCAATCTTCCTTGCAAGGCAAAAATACACCACTCTACTTGCACCTACGCCATAGGAACCACTGTCTTGACCTCATCCAAGAAGAAAATAGGAGTTTCCAAGAATTTCGCTCTCAGGAGCGAAATTTCTATTTTAGGCCAAAATCTTTCACATTTTCACTTTGAGTCACTCCCCAAGGCAAAAACATGTCAATCCACCTTCCAACATGCCTTAGAAACTAAGAACTTGGCCAAAACAAGGAAGAAAATGAGGTCTATGGGGATTTTCGCTCTGGACCCTTTGGAAGGGTCAGGAGCGAAATCCACATTCTTGGTTGGTTTTCCACTTCCTTCATCCAATTCTCCTTCAAACTTGATCAAATTCAAGCTCCTTTCTCCACATTTAAGTGAATCCACCATCAAACTAGCTCAAGACAAGGTCGTTTTCATCATTTTAGGCAAGATAGGGGGTCAAACTGAGGATTTCGCTCTAGACCTAGGCCAGGGATAGGACCTATAGGGAATTTCGCTCTAGACCCTTTGGAAGGGTCAGGAGCGAAATTCTCCTTTTGGGTTGATTTCTACCACTTCATCGCCTCAAACCTCTTCTCAAAGGCAAATATGCATCAAATCTTCCTCAACCATGCCTCAAAAATCCAAAACTTGGCCATATCAAAGAGCAAAACAGAGGAAAAGTGAATTTCGCTTTGGACCCTTTGGAAGGGTCAGGGGCGAAATTCTCATTTTAGGCTCATTTTCACCTTTTTCCTCCCTTCTTTGGCTTGGATATAGCTTATTAGGCCTCTCCTGATCATCCTCCAGTCCAAGTTAGCATTCACTTCAAGGTTTTGTGAAAAAAAAAGGGTGTCATATGAATTTCGCTCTAGACCCTTTGGAAGGGTCAGGAGCGAAATGCCTCCTTATGCTCAAATCCTGACTTCATTTTCATATTTCTTCACTCCAAATAAGTGTTTTTGCCCTCAATAATGCCTAGGAATGAGTTAGTTCTAAGTTTGGATCAAAGTAGAATGTTCTATAGAGGAATTCGCTCTGGACCCTTTGGAAGGGTCAGGAGTAAAATTGGATTTCGCTTTGGACCCTTTGGAAGGGTCAGGAGCGAAATTTGACATTTTGGTCTCTCCGTCAGGATTCATATATGGAATATAACATTTAAGTATAAGAACTTATACTTTAAGTTATATTCCATATATACTGTCAGGATGTTTGAGAGTGGTTTCAGACCTCCAGGAGTTATAATGCAAAATCTTGTTTTTGGAGGATTCTTCAATTTTAGGATATGATTAATAATTAAGTTGGACACATAACCAATTTGTTAATATGTGAAAGGATGCGATTGAAGACAGATGAAGGGAAACGATTTCAAAGAGACAAGAGACGTGTCTCTTTAGACGCCCTTCATCCTCATATATTAAGACAAGCCAATTCAGTCCAAAGGGGAGGAGAAGAAAAATTATAAAGGAAATAATATAAGACACAATCTGATGGAAACTTGCACTATAAGTCCATGGAAGAAATCAAGCTGTGGAATAGGGAATCACAAAGAAGACATTGCATAAGATCGTTGCCCAATGCAAACACAACTTGCATAGAATTGTCGATAAAATCTAAGGAAGGAGATCCAAAGCATACATTACACAGTAACACATTGGAAAGAGCATCATTCTCTATTCTATTCTGCAGATTGAAACACCTAACTTACATCATTTTCTCACCGTTACATCAGATATAGCAGAGTTGCAGATCAAAGATCATCCTTGCATAAACATCACGGAACATATCAGGAAAAGCAGATATAATTCATCTACACATAACATTGATTGCATTATACCTGGTGTATATCTATATTGATCAAAACCGTCTTGCATACACCTAACTGTCAAATCAGAGATAGCAGTGATATTGACTTCATAGCATCAAATTACAAGTGGAAATCATTGTGTATCAAACCATTCTCGATAAATTATCATTATTTACAAGTATTAATAGTCAAATTGAGGAAAGAATACTCTCGTAATTGATTCTTATAAGTTATATGTTCCTATTTTACAAGTCATAAAATATGGGGACATTACACATGAGCACCATATCACTGTACTCATCCTTGAAATCAATAAACATGAGCCTCTTTGGTAGCTTAGATTGAGGTCTCTTTGGTCTGATCATCCTATCCGAAGTGACAAGATCCATACATCTTCTAGGGCCTTTCTCAAATAATGCCATGACTCTTGTTTTGTTCTATTCAACATCCCATCATAGCAAGGAATACCATATGCTTCTCTAATTGCATCTTCTGAGAGGAATGCAAGAACGACTCCATTAGGTGCCAATATTCTCCTTGTTTGGGGATCATAGCACCTTGCACATTCAACCATCGACTCGTTGCATTGGACTGCCAGCGGGAAGCCTGCTGGTTTATATATTCCATTCTTGACCATGTTCACCACCAAGGTAGATGGCATCTAGGCTCGGGGTCCAAACATTCTCTTCTTGAACTTGATCATATCCAACTGCTCCAAGTTAGTATCTCCAACCTTCTTCCACCTTGATGAAATTTGAGACTCTGGGAAGAAATCTCTAAGCATGGTCCTCATTTGATCCTTCCTTGCACTACCTTCGGTCTTTGATCCTGACATGTTTCTATATGAAGCTCGAAATCAATAAACCTTGGGTTTGGAAATGAATAATGACTGAGAAGGTTTTAAAATCACAAATTCCAGAATTGTTTAAGTTCTGATTTCTACTTATAAATTTTGAATTTAACCCCTAAAATCAGAAATTAACACCTTCAATGTTAATGGAATCATGAAATTCACAATATTCGAATATGAAACTCATCACAAATTAGGCCAAAATCTAACATTCAATACTTGACAGGGTCTGATTTAAATCTGAATTCCAAATGTATGCCTTGAAATTTGATTGATTTCCTTGATCAATACCCGATTTAGGCTTTCATCTTCGATCAGCCTTTTCTTCTTCAATCCAATAATTCGATAATTGCCTTGAAACTCGCCCTTCAATGTTGATAAATTCTGATTTGATTTCGAATTTTGAAGCCTATTCCTTGACTGCAAATTGATCTTTCCTTCAGCTACTGCGAATCTAGATATCTTCCTTTGATGCAAATTTGCTTGGTGATTTTGAAATCAAATTGTGATTAATAGTGCACCTTTTTTTCTTGCTTTATAGGGGTCTTACCTCATCACATATGTGCAAGTTGGCCTTGTATAGGCAAATAAAATTCTTGAATTTGTTTATCTCAGCACTTTCTCACAGCTGACTTGCTTTTCTTATTCCGCAATTTCATTGAAATTCAAACTCAAAAGGGTGGAAATTTGATATGCACAAGGAAGTCTTGATTTTTGACAAGGGTGGGATTTCGACCCCTACAAGGAAACTAGGAAGTTTGCACTTTGCTTTGTAAACTTGGCCGAAAGGGGGGGAAGTTTGACATGCACTAGGAAATTTTTTTCTTCCATGCTTTAAATATTTGTCCAACATTTACCTCCAAGAGTGGAAATTTGAGTGGTAGGAGGAAATTTCCATTCTTCCCTCTCAAACTGCCATTTATTTAACTTAACTCAATTCATCTCCCAAGAGTGGAAAATTGACACCTAGGAGGAAATTAGGAAGTTCCTGGTTTTTCATCCTTTCCTGTTTGATTTCTCTTGCATTGTCCATCAACTTACCTAAAGGGTGGAAAATGGATCCCTAGAAGGAATCTAGGAAGTTTCCCAAAGGGTGGGATTTCGTGGTAAACAAGGAAATTCCACTCTTCATTTTCACTTGTAAATTTTCACTTAGAGTGGAAAGTCGACCCTTAGGAGGAAGATTCCACCTTCACTTCCTTTCCTTCAATTAGACTTGATAATTCACTCAATTTCAAAGGGTAGAAAAACGACCCCTAGGAGAAAACTAGGAAGTTTTCCTTTTTCTTCATTTTTCATTTAACACTTGATCTCTAGGAGTGGAAATTCAACCTCCACAAGAAAGTTAAGATTTTTGACTTGTGAAAGGGTGGAAATTCATGGTCAATGAGGAAATTCCACTCTTTCTTTTCACTTTTACTTGCAAACCTTCTTCAGGAGTGGAAAATCGACCATGACAAGGAAATTTTGTTTTTCACACTGTGCTGAAGCAAACCTTATCACTAAACACTTGATTTCGACTGTAATGTCCCCATTTTTGAGTTCTTTAGCAGTGCAGTTGTCGCTGACTTTCTGGGTTTGTGTCAGCCTGTTCAGGGAGGTAATTTGATGTTACCAAAGAGCTCAGATGGTTTAGAGGAGTCATATGACGCTTTCAGATGTTATTTATAGTAAGTCACCCGATTGGCTTCATTTGTCATTATTCTTCATTGGGGTCACTCCAGTGCGATCAGATTTCAATTCAGATGCTTTTCGACAATTTTTGTCAAATTGGTGCATTAATAGCTTATTTTAAAAGTATTTTACTAAGGTCGCAAAAATTAATTAAAATATTTAAAATGCACAAGTGTGATAGCTCGTCGGAACCGGGGGAAGGAGTTTTAAATCTTGGAAGCATAAAACAGGGACCTTGCACGTCAAATTTTCATTATTTTAATGAAGAGATCATTTTCAAAGCTTAAAAGGAGTTTAATTTATAAAGGGGTTCTTGGGAGACATAAGTTAATGTTTCTTTATGTTTATTAAAGAGACACTTAAGTGGGTGACTAAAAAAGGGAAATAAAATAAAGGAAAAGTTATTTTCCCCACATTGGCAAGGAGGATAGGCAACTTCCAAGATGAAGTTATAAAATGAATTGAAGAGCTCATTCTTCAGTATGCTTGGTTGATTGAAGAAATTACTTATTTAGTTTGGAGGAGATAATCTTCCTGGGGCTTTGAAGATGAAATCCCTCTCAGCTATCAATCTCCATGCTGTTGCAATATACAGTCTGGGGGTTTATTTGGTGCTTGCAAATTAGAGAAGACTATTATGCACAGTGAATGGTGAATAGTGAATTGCTACAGTGGCGTGAATAGCAAACCGCTACAGTAACATGAATAGTAACTTTGCTACAGTAGCATGAACAGTGAACTGCTACAGTGATGTGATCATCTCCAGCAGTATTGAACAGAGGATTGCTGAGCGTTGAAGCATATTGCTTGAGATATCAATTTCTTCCATTTGCCAATATTACAGCTGCCAGGAAAGGGTTCAATCTGAAGGTTTGGGTTTGAAATGAGGAGTGCCAAGGGTTAAGTCTGATCTGCTGTTGGAGACTGAGTATTTCCATTGGTTTATTGCAACTGTAGACTGCCGTACATGTTCAGGACTCCTTGCAGCAGTGCCGTACTGTTTGGGAATCACAACTAGGGTGTTGTGCATGACTGAAGATTGCCATTCGGGTTTTGTGAACCCAATGTAGCTGCTGTAACAGTCATAAAACATATCAAAACTGAATCATATAAGTCTGGAAGTGACTGTGGTCTGCCATGCTAGCATAGAGTGAGCCATAGCAGCAGCTGAGAGCAACCATACAGGTCTGCAATGCAGTGACTGGGTGCCAAATAGTGTTGGAGGTGCAAAGTCAAGGGTTTAGATATGCTGTTGTATTCTCAATAATCTTTATCATGTTGGAGCAGTAAATTGGTATGCAAAACATTGTGTTATTGTTACTTATTAATGGAATCGAAGTAGACATTGGTTGTTAATGATTTCTCAGATTTACTGGTGTTTGAATAATAAATATATCTGCTGTTGTAGCTTCAGTTTTATCAGTAATAGAAATGGTTTATGTGTGCATTGGATCCTATACTGTTATATTCACTTGTGTTCTATCTTAGTGAGTAGCAATAAACAAATATATACATCTGCAAATTGAGAACAAATCAGAAAATCAGTAATCAGCTTGCAAGTAAACTGTTTGACAAAATTACAGTGTGTGGAAGGCACAAAACATTGGTCTAGAACAGGGGGCGTCCTTACATCGACCATCCTACAAAGGGTGGGAAAACAACCCCTAGGAAGAAATTTTGGTTTCACTTACCTTGACCTGGAAAACACAACGACCGACAAAGGCTTTGATAAATCCCTTTAACTCTACTTTTCCAGACTTGACAAAAATCTCTAAACTTGAGCAAACCTAACCTTGGCAATGAACCGTGAACTTCAATCTAGGACCCAAAGAGAACTCCTTCATAAGCCCCAAACCTCAAGATTGCAACCAAAACTGCCAGCCCAAGCAAAAAGAGGGCGTCTCCATTTGCAATGGGGCGATGTGTGTCAAAGTCACAACATCTAGTGACTCTACTGGGGAAATGTTCTCGAAGATTTCAAGAACAAAGCTCATTCCAAACCTAGAATTTTCGATTAATTCTTCTAACGTATCAAGAGACTAGGAAACATACTTAAAATGGAAGAGAAATATCAAATTGTATCAAAATACTTAGTCATTGATTACCTACTCATGTGCAAGTGTATTCATTCCTTCTCACAAGACCATTGTAACCCTTGGAATCCATCATGGCTAGCTACGTGAGTAGTCCAAACTCCAAAAGCATTTTGGATAGAACCTCACTGCCAGCAAGTGTCTAAAGCCCCAATGACGTTATCATTGTAATCTCACAAATATTGCTCCATTGCTAGTCGGGCGTCCATAGCCCGATGGAGTTATTCACATGTTCCCAAAGCCAAAACTTTGATATTTCATTTCATTAACTTTTTTCTTTTTTTTCCCTTTTTCTTTTCTTTTGATATTGCCTTTCTTTTTCACATATTTTCCGCACTTTGGCTTGTAAGCAATGAAGCTTACGTGTGTTCAACAATTACAGTGGTGTTGAAGCAGAATTTAAGATTTTTCACTAGCCATGACTTCACCTAAGAAACCACAATGACTGGGAGTATTTGATTAAATGTGTAAAAATATAATAATCAAGAGATTTTAGTATAAGGATACAATAGGCGATTTCCTTCCATGTCAAGAACAAGTCCTAACCAAGTGATAAAATTAAGAAAAACAATCTCGAATTCTAAAGAACTTCACAAGTATTCATTCAGGAAATGGATTGGACATAACTAGCGAGGCACCAAAGTGAGTCTTAACTACACCACCTTTCTCACAAATGGAGATCCCACAAAACTAAAACTAAAGAAAACCAGAGAGACTCAAAGTGAACTAAACTAAGGCAAACCACCACTAAAACCAACTAACTCTAGGCAAACCAAAACTAAAATTAAAATTGAAAGGAAACTAAATCTAAGAAGAACTCACCTACTCTAGGACAAGACTCAAAAGAGACCTATTCTAACTATATACAAAACAAGCTCCACAAGAAAACTGATGGTTGGAAATAATGTTTGAGGAATTGTCCATTGACCAGCAATGGAACATTCTCTCTAGTTAAGGTCTTCAATTTGAAAGCATTATCTCCCAAAATCTCGGAGATCTGATAGGGACCTTTCCAAAGTTTATCGAATTTATCATGTCCACCTTTCTTTTCATAAGCTTTGTCCCAATACAAAACCAAAATGAGCTTTCACTTTTGCTTGTCTATCGAACTGATGTTTCACAACTCCTTGGTGTTTAGCAAAGTTGTCCAAGGCTCTGTCTCTCTTTTCCTCAAGATTCATCAATTGTGTCAATTGCGTTTGGACCCTATCCTCACACTCTAGGTATTCTTGCATGAATTGCAAGGTTGGGATTTTCAATTGTACCAAGAAGATTGGATCTTGTCCATACACCAAGTGATAAGGAGAAGTTCCTAAGGAATTCTTAGCTTGGGTTCTATCTGCCTAGAGAGCAAATTTCAACTGTGTGCCAATTCTTAGGATTTCTATCTAGCAATTTCTTAATGACACTTGGAGAAAATTTTTGTTTGTGGACTCAACCAAACCATTACCTTGGGGATAATATTTTGACGAAAACTTCAAGTTCATTCCATAGTCAAAGACCCAATGTTTGGTCCTTAATGCGAGGTTGGTAAACTCACGGATAAAACAAGGATTTCCCACATGTACCAACTAGTCATGTAACAAAATGTTCATATATCAAAGCATAAGTAACAATAACAAACTGCTATACCAGAAGAATGATATTTTTACTGAATTTTGAAGAATATGCCAGTACAATACCCTCCTTGTCGAGGTTCCATCCGAATCATATATAGACTTGACGGTTGGCCAAGTTGCCAACCGTCACTAACTACCAACTACCCCACGGGAACCTCTCGGCGACTCAAACATAACCAAACATAAACACCCATCCCAACTACAAACTAACATATGTTATTGACCCCTAACATCAGCCCCCCCAAAAAGTAGTCATCTTCCAGACGACTAAGACAATAGGAGCTGGAATACAAAACAAAAGACTAAGAATGAGAAGGGGAGGAGGCGTCCCTGTAGTGGTCGAAGAGGAAGGTTGTTGCCTTGTGTGGAGTTTGAGGTTCTTCTCTGCTATTAGCTGCCGTTCCCGTGCCTTCTTCACCATGTCTGTGGCTTCCAATAGTTTTTTGTCTTTTTGCTCCATCTGTAAGGTAAGCTCAGCCACTTTTGCTGCCAATACTTGCACCTCCTTCTGCATGCTGCAACGGGCCTCATAAGTAGTCACCTTCGTTTCTAGCTCAACCCTCAGGTTTTTCTCTACTACGGGTAGCAGCGCACGCTTCTCCCCTTCTCCAGTTTTGCTACATACAGCCGTTGGGCCTGCTGCTCTATCTGGCTCTGTCGCATCTGCAGGTACACATCCCAGAAGGATCCTTTCATAGTGCGCAAGGTGGCGCCCAAGGTGCCTACTCCTTCCACCAGTTGCATGCGCGTCCATTCTTGTACCATCTTCGATGTACTACTATTTGGCCACCCCTGCTGATCAAAGTGGCGCCCAAACTTGTCTGCACATCTAGAAGTTGTGAAGTGGCACAGTTTCTCAGCATTGGCGGAGTTGCCGACATCCATCTGCGCAGTCAACTGTGCCATTCCACGTGCTACATTTGAAATCCCCTGTAGCTCCCCAAAGAACCGCTGGAGCGAGCCTGTTGGATCGCTAGGGTTTGGTGGAGTGAGGTGAAGTCCTGCCAGTAGTCCTTCCGACCTGCTTTCCCCAACATTGATGATCTTCGGGCTCTGCCCACCACTTCCTATTGCTCTATTCTTCTCCTCAATAGACATCCCCTCATCCTGATCTGTGATAGGGGTAGTCCTGTCCTGTGTCTGTTTCGGTCCAATGGCCATCGCGTGTGGTGAAGGGGAGGGGGGAGGGTGAGGTGTGAGTGCAAACTGTCCCAGCTACCCATCCAACGATGCATCTATATCCTCATCCGTCAGTGTCTCTAGTGCTGCCAACTCCTCCAGGCCATCTCTCGTCATCGGTACATCCCCTTACTCATCTTTCTTTGCTGGTACCGTAGTAGTACATGTCGTACTAGTACCCGTCGGTACCGTATTAGTACTTGTCGATACCGTACTAGTTCCCGTTGTACTAGTACTGATTCCCTGTACGACTACCTCTTCTTCCCTTGGTACGACCGCCTCCTTAGCTATTTTATTCGGACTATGCTGTACGACCTCTGCCACCGTCCGGTCTGCCATACTGGTACGTTCCGCAGCTGGTACAACTTGTGACTCAAGTACAACTAAACTGATTTGCGGCAGTGACACCCGCCGTTGTGTCGGTGGTTCTCCTTCATTGATTTTCTAGAACAACACCCCTACTGGTCGTACGTCCTCGACCGGACTGACTACTGTAAGTGCTTCTTACGGTACCAAGTGTGCTGAAGAGGATAATTTTGGGGGTGTAAATTTCACCCGCGTGCTCTTCCACTGTGCCCGTAGCCCTCCATGCTGCTCTTCCTCTTCCTCCTCTTCCTGTTGCTACGATTCTGCTTCCCCTTCATCCTCTCTTGCTATGTGTGGTGCCATACAGAACCCCTCATCACCAGTCTCCTGTTCCTCAGTCTCTTCGGCCTCTTCCTTAGAATCTTCGGTGTTGCTGTCATCTTCAACCTCTACGGACACGTCCAACTTCCTCCTCTTTGCCGGCTGGGCGGTGTCACCAAGTGTGTCCAGATGGGCATAATAGTACATGGTCGGCTTATTAGGTTCTACCCTTCCGTGTGGTTCGAAAATCATGAATTCTTTCCGCCAAAAGTTGTCCCTAGTTGTACACTTTGCCACACTTAATCCCATTCATTAACCCTATCATCCAGACGACTATGTTGGATGCACGGCTGGCTCCTGTGAGTTGACTTTTTACCAAGTCCATCAACATTCTCCATTCTTCTGGTGCGATAAAAGCACGCTTCAATCCCCTACTGTCAGACCAAGCGCTCTTCCATTGCTCTTCTGTGAGGTCATCTCTACATACCAAGTCTAGCAACCACTTCTCCTTGGTGAGCTTCTTGGCTGGTTTCGTTGCAGATGCCCCCTTCTCGGGTATACCAAATACCCTCTTGAAATCTTCTACCTTGAAGGAAACTCGTATTGTGCAGCCCTGGAATTGAATGATGGAAACCCTTTCCTGACTGTTGTATCCAGATACCATAGTTCGTAGCATCGACTCAAAATCCTTGATGTTGAATGTTGGCATCTGAATGGCATGGTCTACTTGTGCTTTCCTGAGGGAGCCCTTTATCACATGGTCGGGGGAAGTTTCCTCCCACCAAGTATGGCATTCGCTACCAGTCACGCTCTCAGAGGCTACATTCTCCGCAGTGATTCCCTCCGGATCCTTCTACACTTTTGGCTTGATTTTGGCCTTCTTGCTGTCGCTGGCTGGATCTGTAGCGGTCATGGTTGCACTGCAATTGCTTTGCCCTGTTTTCTTGTCTTTGTTCCGTCCTTGACCGTTATTATAACGGTCTGCAAGTGTGATCCGCCAATTTGTACATATCATTCATTGGACCAACTGCTGTGCTGTACGGATTAGTCCGTACGCCTCCCTTCCCTGATCATACGACCTCTTCAACCTGTGCCAACTCTGCACGAATGGTACGGATTTCAGTACTGATGCTTCCAAACTTTTTATGCAATTCCTCTCGGCACCGGCAAAACGTATGGTCCTCTTTCCTCTGCTTGTACGGTATTCCTTTCCTTTGTTTTGACCACCGTATGCTATAGTACAAACTTCCAACCTCCACGTACGGATTGTAGTGTACGTCGTACGGGTTGCGTGGTGTTTGTTGTATGCCGTACGGATTGCTTGATGGTTGCCGTACGTCGTGATGCGTACCAATTCCCTCGTATGGAATGCAATGCAGTGTTTGTCGTACGACGTGATGTGGATACCGTACGCCGTACGGTGGGACGTCGACACACTGTACTACCTTGCTGTGTTCGACTTACATTGTACGACCTTGCCGTGTTTGCCATACACTGTACAGTGCTCTGCTCTGGGATAGTCGTACGACGTTTTGCTTGGTACCTTGCCCTGTTGTCGTGGTCGCCGTACGTCGTGTCATTCAATGCTTCCTCTTCCGTACGTTGTCGTACAATATGTTTGCTCCGTGTTTTTTTGTTTTGTTTTTGTAGTCGCCGTACGGTGTGTTTGCCTTGGGTTTTTGCACGGATCAATTGGTGTGCACTGCATCCTCTGTTCGTTCGTACCCGCAATCCGTATGATGTATGGGCTCCACTTGCTTGCTATGCGTGTTGGCCGTACAACCCTTTCTGCACTCTCCTTTTCTCCTCTGCAGATTCCGCTTCCAGTATCTGGACATTGCTTGTGTGCTGTGTACAAATGGGCTTTGTAGGGCTTTAAATAATCATTTGATCTTCTCAGGGTTAGGGTTAGGCTCAAATATTTCATTAATTTCTTATAAAACAATTGCCTCTTTATTAATTGTATTTTTTCCTTACTTTGTTCCATTACTCTGCCTTGCACTTTAATTTATTTTCTATACTCGCTAACCCTCGTCTTTTTATCTCTTCCATATACTTTCCTTTTCCCACTTTTAATATCCCGTCTCTTATCAGCTGTTTTAATTCTTTTATTTGATAACACTTTTTAAATGTAACTCTTCGTACCTTCAGTTTACCAAGGTATCTCAGGGTTAGATTGCATCGTTTAGATGGCCCTCTGTGATCCACATAGCAACTTATTGCCTCTATGAATGCTGCTGAATGATCTTTCCACTCCCCTAGTTTCCTCCTTGTTGTTCGGGTACTGGATTTCTTCCTCGCTCTTCCCTTGTCACTAGACCTGTCTTCCTTCCACTTTTTGTTTGATCCTTGGTCGGCGTCCTCATCTCCAATGTTCCTCTTCATTCCTGAGGGGTCATTCTGAGTCTTCAGCTTTATCTCCGAATCGTGCAACCACATACAAACGTGCGGCAACCTCCTGTAGCATTCTTGTGCACAACACGACCCCACATACTCCAGGTCCCATATCTTGTCAACTAACGGAGCGGGTCCCACCCCTTTATATCGCCTGTCAATGTAGCGTCCTCCGTATTGTTGGTACCATTTCACTTTTTCTCCGTCAACCTCCGGTGGTCTCGCGGGGTTAGGGATCACTCGGTATAATGAATTTGGTTTGGCTTCCGATTCGCCTAGCTGGGAGGCGATGATGAATAAGTCTTCTGTTTTCAGCACCTTTTTTAAACAGGGACCTAGGGTTGCCTCGTACTCCTCTAAGTCAAGTTCCGCCTCTAGGTCTACAGGTTCCTCCTCTTTATTTGCACTCTCGGCTTTCCTTTGGGCTTCAACCTCTTCATCGATATCGTATGCTACGTACCCTTCTCAAAGACCTTCATATGGGGCTCGCTTCTTCCAGTGTCCTAAAACCTGTACCCATACAGTTGGCTCCCCAAAATACGCGTTTGTGAGGTGCTTGTGGTTCCTGGGAACCGCAACACCTTCCACCTGCTTTGGCACAAGCCGCTCTTCCATGGCTGCAAAAGACTTTGCCCACTCTTCATCTCTCCAGTAGGGTTCTGCTTTTATCATCGGGTCTTCGTCAACTTCCTTGCTCTGGCCAATGGTCTAGTGCCCTTTTGTAGCGTATCCCAGCATGTTAATCCTGATCACAGGTTTGTTCCGTTCTTTGTAGATTTTCAGCTTTGAACCATTCACTGGGTCCCTGATTAGATTGTTATCCAGAGTAGATAGCTTCACTGCCTCGTTCTTGTCGACCTCTCTAATCTTATAGGGTCCGAGGCAACGAACTTTAAACTTCCTTGGTCGGAGTTCATTCCGGCTGTTATACTTCAAAACCAACTGCCCCGGTCGGAAGTTGACCCGCCGTAGGTGCTTGTCATGCCAACACTTCCAACCATGTTTTGATGGGTCAGGGAAGGATATCGCCCAAGCTTGGGTACAAAAACTAGATACATACCTTTCATACAGCCCCATGACCAAAGGAGATGCTATAAAATTTGCCATACTGCATTTAACCTGAACAACCCATAATTGGTGGCATAACGGTCTCATTACCCTAGGACACAAAAATGTCTCCACCTACAATGAGTTTACCCAAAAGCTCATCAGTCGGTTCGACCAAAAGGACTCCGAATGGTACTTCCAAGAGTTAACACACCTTAAGCAATCAGGAACCATTGAAGACTATATAGACCAATTCCAAAACCTATCAGTAATGGTCCCCGACCTATCCCAGAGAAGGCTTACCTACATGTTTTTAGAAGGCTTGAAAGACTATTAAAATTTTTGTAAAACCCTTGGAACCACAGAATTTAGGAGAGGCCATTAAGAAAACTAGGATGGTCGAATTTAGTGCTCCCAAGAATACCTCAACCAAGACACCCCATAGGAATGAGGGACCCCAGAGGGACCGCTGGGAGAAGCCTTGCCGCTCTTGCAAGAAACCTTGGAGTTTGAATCACCAATGTAAGGAGAGAGAAGAACTCATGGAGAAAGGGTTATGTTTCAAATGCAGGGCTCCATGGGGGAAAGGCCATGAATGTAAAAGAGGACAGTTAAATAACACAGAAGAAATACGGGATGAGGAAAGACACTATAAAAGGGCCAGATTTGAAAACAACGAACCAAGTACCTTGGCAGTCATCACTCAAGGAAGTGAGAATAGATGCTTCAAACTCAAAGGGACTATCAAAGGACATAAAGTAATCACATTAGTTTACACAGGAGCCCCACATGACTTCATTAGCAAACACTTAGCAGCAAAGAGAAGGTTAAAAACCCAAGAGTTTGGAGGGTTTGAAGTGATCATGGGCAACAAAGTCATAGACAGGTGCACTAAAATTATACCTCAATTGGAAGTCACCCTGGGGGGCATACAATTAAAAGGAACTTCTTTGTGGTGAACCTAGAGAATGACATCATTCTGGGCATGCCATGGATAAATTCATTAGGACAATTCACCATGGATAGTCCCAATCGGGAGATATGCTTCCAACATGAAGGGAGGGAGATAACATTAAAGGGAATTCCCCTAAGTTACCGGTACGTCTAGGTTTTCCCCCAAATTCGTCTTGGATTCGGATTCGGATACGATTCGTCTTGGATTTGTCTAGGTTGACTTGCATGAAAGGAAAATGGGTTATTTAAACCCTAAAACAAAAAGAGAAGACGACACGAGCAGACAAAAAACGCATTTTGGATTTGTCTTCGGCAACGCTTGTCTTTGTTTGTCTTTGGCTCACGACAACGGCTCACGGCTCATATCTCACAACGCTCAGGCAACAACTCACAATGCTCAAGCAACAACTCACAACGCTTGGGCGACGGCAGTAGTTTCTTCGTTTGCTCAGGCGACGGAATCTATGGATGCTGTTGCAAACCTTCATCCTTAATAATGGAATATATAAAATAGATTTTTAAAAAGTATTATATATTAACTTAATATATTGTCCTGTAACCTATATATTAGTAGTTATATAATTAGATTACAAATATAAAATAATATAAGTTTTATAAGATATATTTAATATTAATTTATAATTAATATGTTTAATTTTTAATAATGAAATATATAAAATAGTTTATTTTAAAATTATTATACATTATATTAGTATATTGTTCGTAAAACTATATCTTAATAGTTATATAATAAAATTATAAGTTTAAAATAATATTAAATTTATAAAGTATATATTTAATATTAATATATATTTAATATATGTAATTTTTAATATATATAAATATTTTTTTAATTTAGAATTAATATATATAAATTTTAATATACATATTTCTGATTTTTATACCAACGTACCCAGCTCCCTCAATTTTTTTTTGCCGTACCTGCGTACCGTACCCACGTACTCGATTCCGATTCCGATTTAGTAACTTAGGAATTCCCTATGGCTCTCCGAAGATAGTATCATGTAATAAAATGGAGAAAATCCTTAGACATGATCAAGGAGAGTGGGTCTTGGATAAAACTTCAACCGAAGGTCAAATTGTTCAACATGATATACAACCCATCCTTAAGAGACAAAAAAGTCTTCGAAGACATTCCTCCGGGTTTACCCCCAAAAAGGGGATTTGAACATTCCATTGAATTAGAGGAAGGAGCAAAACCCGTCATTACCACTCCTTACCGCCACCCCCACAAATTCAAAGAGGAGATTGAAAAAACCATTAAGGAATTATTAGAAATGGGACACATCCAACCAAGCAGCCAACCCTTTTGCTTCATCAGTAGTATTGGTCAAGAAGAAAGACGAGACGATGAGAATGTGCATAGATTACCGGGCCCTGAATAAAAAGACTATAAAGAACAGATACCCTATTCCAAGAATTGATGAACTAATGGATGAACTACACGGGGCAAGATATTTCTCTAAAATCGATCTAAGGTCAGGATACCATCAGATTAGACTGAGGGAAGAGGATATCCCCAAAACGGCATTCAGATGCCATTATGGACATTTCGAGTTTTTGATTCTACCATTTGGTCTCACTAACGCCTCGGCCACCTTTCAGTCATGCATGAATCATACATTCAGGGAACAGTTGAGGAAATTTCTTCTAATATTCTTTGATGATATACTCATTTACAGCAAGACATGGGGAGAACATCTCCTGCACATTGAAGAGGTATTAAATATTCTTGAGTCTGAATCCTTATATGCTAAAGCCTCCAAGTGCGAATTTGGGATGAGAGAAATCATCTACCTAGGATACAAAATTAGTGAGGCAGGAGTAAGTGTGGATGAGAAAAAAATCAAGGCCATCAAAGAATGGCCCACCCCTAGAACCTTAACACAACTAAGAGGGTTTGTGGGACTATGCAGCTACTATAGACGTTTTGTAATAGGGTTTTCCAAAATAGCAGCACCCCTCACCGACCTAACTAAGAAAGGAGCCTTCACATGGAATGACCAAGCCCAACAGGCCTTTGAACAACTTAAAATAACCATGAGCTCATGTCTAGTATTGGCCATTCCCGACTTCTCTATACCTTTTGAACTACAATGTGATGCATTTGGGGAGGGAATTGGGGCAGTCCTCATGCAAAAGAAACACCCCCTAGCTTTTGAGAGCCGTAAACTTACCGAAGCAAAAAGACACTACTCTATCTATGACAAAGAAATGTTAGCCATAATGCACGTCTTGGCCAAATTTCGACAATACCTCGTCTGTGGGAAGTTTGGGGTGAAAACCGATCATAACAGTCTACGTTTTTTCTTGAGCCAAAGGGACCTTAATGATAGGCAACAAAAATGGGTGAGCAAAATACAAGCCTATGACTTTGATATAGAATATGTAAAAGGGGTGAATAACAGGGCAGCAGATGCATTATCCCGAAGAGCACACCTCAATGCCCTTACCAGCATCTCAAGGGACTGGAAGGAAGAAATCCTTAATGAATATAACCAAGATCCACAAGCAAAGGAAATCTTTGAGGGAAACCTTCCCAATGAAGACTTTAAAGTTAGGGGAGACATCATCTTGGACAAGGGAAGGGTATACTTGACCCCTCAAACCAAATTCAAAAACAAGCTCCTAAAAGAATTCCATGATAACCCCCTGGCAGGACATCAAGGATACTATAAAACTTATAAACACATAAGGGAAAAGTATGCATGGAAAGACCAAAAGAGGGATGTCCAAAAATATGTACAAGAGTGCCTAACTTGTCAACGCAATAAAACCGAACTCACTCACCCAGCCGGATTGCTTCAACCATTACCTATTCCCAAACAGAAGTGGTAGAGCATTTCGATGGACTTCATAACAGGGCTGCCAAAGACACAAGGAAAAGATAGTATTTTTGTGGTGGTAGACAAACTCATGAAGTATGTCCATTTCCTTGCAGTCTCCACCGAATACAAAGCCTACCAAATAGCCGATTTATTCTTCAGGGAAATTTTCAGACTCCATGGATTCCCTCCAAATATTGTTAGTGACAGAGATAGCAAGTTTATTAGCCAATTCTGGCAGGAACTCTTTAGAATGGCAGGAACGGTCTTGACCCCTAGTACTAGTTACCATCCTCAAACTGATGGGCAAACTGAAATAGTGAACAAATGGATAGAGGGCTACCTAAGGAATTATGTTACAGGGCAACAGACGGCCTGGGTCAAGTGGTTACACCTAGGAGAACATTGTTACAACACAACACATCACATGTCAGTAGGGATGAGCCCTTTTCAAGCCCTGTACGACTATGAGGCCACAGGCTTTGGAGAACTAATAAATCAAGAGAGCAAAGTACCAAGAGCACAAGACTTTGTTCAACAGAGTAAGGATATCATGAAGACCTTGAAAGAGAATCTGCAACAAGCCCAAAATCAACAAAAGATTTATGTAGACAGGAAACGTACAGAAAGGACTTTTGAGGCCGAAGATCTGGTGTTTTTAAGGCTACAATCATATAAGCAATCTTCCCTCAAGAAGAATGGGGCTGAAAAATTAAAACCTCGGTTCTATGGACCCTATAAGGTAAGTAGAAGGATTGGGGAAGTAGCTTATGAAATAGAACTCCCCAAAGACAGTAAAATACATAATGTGTTCCATGTCTCCCGACTCAAAAAGGTTCTCGGGCAACACTTGGCTCCTTGCAGTGAACTACCACCCCTTGATGACGAAGGGAAACTCACCTTGTACCCTGAGATCATTCTAGATTCACGGACCATTATCGAATACTTGATTAAATGGAAGAATCTCCCAAAGGAGGATGCTACTTGGGAAAAAGAGGAAGATCTAAAGATGCTTGAGGACAAGCAAAATTGAGACGGAGGGACTGTGATAACCCCTACGGTATCACCAGATGTAAAATTATTTAATAATGTTAATATATATGGATTAATTAAATAAGGTTATTGTAAATAATGATTAAAATGATAATATAAGTAATATATTAAAAATAAAGGAAATATATTTAATATATAAAGAAAAGTGTCATTTAATATTTGATATATTTTAATAAAGAAAAGTGTATTTAATATTTAATATATTTAAAATATATATAATAATAAAGAATTATTTAATATTTAATATATTTTAAATGGCAATGGACAATGTAATATTTAATATATTTTAAACACCCCTATTTAAAGCATAATGTAATTATACTATAACGAGCCCCCCCCGATTACCCTCGCACGAAGTGGTGCGATGGTAATCACAGCCTACCACCGCACCCCTTCATGCGGAAGGGGACCCGTTGAGGGGTACAACCCTTCACGGGGTATAAAGGGGTCAGCAGACCGCAACATGAAGGGGAGGAAGGAGCGGAATGGTAAGGAGAGATTGTGAGCAAAAATAACCACAGATCGGGCACTACTGCTGCAGAACAGGTAAGTAATAAAGTAATTTTTTATACATATGTTAATGCTTACTTACTATATGTATTAATGAATATAAGTAATTAATATTCTAATATATATATATTAATGAATGAGATTTTAATAGATATGTAATGAATGAAATTAATGCATATTTAATATATATATTTTAATAGATATGTAGACATTAATGAATGGTTTTTAGATATTAAGGAATATGTGTAAACCATGTGTAATGAATTTGTGAAAATATATGTTAATGAACGCATATTAATGAATAGTTAAGAATATACGTTAATAAATAAAAGTGAATACATGTTAAGTTAGGACCATGTAAATGTAGATTATGAAATGGAAAATAGTAATAAATGGTAAAATGTAAATGTGATAGTATGATGGAGGCTATAGGGAGGAAACTCTCTTAGCCTAATGGAGGGATTATGATAATCCCTAGTAGGCAGTATATACTGAATATCTATATGCATATATATGGCTTGGTTGACTAAGTTCATCCAAGAAGAGACGGATCTAGCCGGTCCCCTTTGATGGACTTGGATGATGAGATGCATCATCCAAGGCAAGGAATTGACATATGGTCTTCCTTGGATGGCTTGGGTGTAAGACAGGAATCGAATCAACCTTCGATTTCTTGGATGGCTTGGGTGTAAGAAATTACACCCAAGACAAGAATCGAATTAACCTTCGATTTCCAGGATGGCTTGGGTGTAAGTAGTTACATCCAAGACAGGAATCGAATTGGCCTTTGATTTCCTAGATGGCTTGGGTGTAAGAAATTACATCCAAGACAGGGATCAAATTCACCTTCGATTTCCTAGATGGGTTCCAAGAAGGCGAGCTTCACAACCACCTAAGGACATATCTCCGTATGACATTCGTATCCTTTTTTAAGAATTGTGATCAGTGTTAATTAAGTATTTTAAGTTAAATTGCAAGTTAGATTAGTTAAATATATATATATATTTGTTGTATCCTAACAATCTGTTTTGCAGGACAGTGATCTCTACTAGTAGGGACATTACATAGTAGAAGTCTTAAGTCTATTATTTTCTAGATCAATAGCCTGGGCCATAAGAGAATTAGGTCTAACAAGAACATACCCCTTACCTTCTCCATCTCTGTCGGGGTCGAGTGGAGCTGTTGGTTGCAGGAGGAAGGCCGCGTCCAAGTGCACATTGAGCTGATCAATCAGGGCATCTTTGAAGGATTTGTTTGATGGCGGAGAAACTTCACCGCTCGGAGAATGATGTGTCATCTACAAGAAACAAAAGAAAAAGCGACCAACAACAACTAAGGGCATAGCAAAGAGGGACCGTACATGCCTCCAGTAAATGAGGCCCGTCCGGCACTCGTGTCGACGAGAGGCTCGCACACGTGCATAAACCCTAGCACGAGCGAGTTGCAGAGGCTCTGCCTCCCCTTTCTTTCAACCTTCGTTCGTCAAATTAATATTTAGTAATAATAACAAACCTCTTTAGGTTGATATCAAGCCAATATAGTTTCATTTCAGTTTAGTTTGGCTTTCTATATTTCCTTTTGGCAACTACTCTTATAAGTTTCAAATTTGTTAAAAATCAGATAGAAGCCTTAGTATTTATAATATTGTCTACTATTTCCCAATAAATTGTGTCTTTTGATTTATATACATGGAAAGCATTATTACGAGCCTAAGGCAAATGATAGTAGTGTGGAATACTAAGAAAAAAATAGCACATCTCTTAGCCATCCCATGTTAATGTCCTTAAAACATCAAACATAGAAACATACCTCAGAATATGTCATTATTTTAATGTCCTTAACATCTTTTAGAAATATACTTCCATTCAAGGTTGCCTACCTATGATTTGCGTCAGCAACCTGATGAAATCTGGCAAATTTTTGATGGTGAACGTCGTCTCAACAGCTAACACATAGTTGTGTTCTAACAATCAATGAAAAAACCTGCTTAAACAGCAATTTCGCATAGTTTGAGTTTCAAGATAGGTTGGTGGACAGTAAATGCATTTTTTGGGCGATTTTTAATGCGATTTGAACCCTTAAAAATTGTTGAACATAGTTGAAAATCACAGCCGATTAAATTGCCATTTTTTGGGGAAAAAATCATTTTGACTCCGGATCTTTCAGAAATCGTAAAAAATGAGTTTTTTTAAGGATTTATGCTGCTATGAGTCTAACAATTGTATTATCAATATATAATATAATTCATTATTAATCTCAAGATAATCAACTTCACATATACATCTTATAAAATAATATCAAATTGATATAAAGCTGAATCATCATCATAATAGAAACATCCTTTAACAAGTTTTGGCATCATAAACAAACACATCAAAATATAGCATAGTCCAGAGGTTTAAAAAACGGGATGTGACAGAATCAGTCATAAAAATCTTACAACATAGACAAATGCCATAAGATTAGCTTCATAGTGGGGTCCACAAAGTGTGATACCTATCTCCAATTTAAGATTATGTGATCTTAGTCACTTTCCATGTAGGATGCCAACTCACCAAGGTGGGTCCTACAAAATGACATTATAGAATGAGCATATAAATCATAAACATAGGCGTAAATAATAATAAATCATTAAAACTAATGTTAGGATTGCAAAGATTGAGACACCCTAATCCCAACAATTTTCAACATGCAATTGTGTAGTAGCTGTGACAGGTATTTAATGTTGATATAACCAAGTGTGTGACTAGTCTTGTTGAGGTTGTGACATGATTGTAATGTTTATATATGCTTGGTAAAATAAAATGCATTTAGATTGTCAGTTTGTCATCTCAAGAGCTTGACCTTGTTGTAAATTCTATTCTTGATCAATTTAGTCTTAGGCATCAATTCTTGCATGTCTTATCTTGTTTTGTGTTCTATATTCAGTTAGTTGTATGTTCATGAGAAGTAATTAAATGCAGGGTTTTTGTTTGTATGTGAATGTCTCCATAGTTGATTGAATTTATTGAAGAGGTAGCATGCTATGTTTACCTCTGAAGTTACATTTGCTAAACTGCCGATATGTCTGGAAGTGCTACCTGCATAACCTAGTTTATGGTCAATGCTTGTATGCATAATTCTCATGATAGGGAAACGATCTGGTTGCTCAGTTGGATCAAGGCACCGGTTTACAATTGTTCCTTTGCTGCCCTACCATCATTGATATCCACTTAAAATTGTATTCATTTCTGTTCAGTAATAGTTTCTGCCTTGCTCTTGAGCATAATGCAGTTTTAGAACTGCTGTAAAATCTTAGGAGAGCTTGTAATGAAGTCACATTTTCAGAGGGTTGTGCTTACAAGTGTCCCGCTCATCATTGTAACCCATTGCTTTTGCAATAAGTATCGTTAGAGAGCCAGTGTCATATAGATGTCTAGAGTGTTACATGTTTCTCATCCATTATTGTATATGTATGCGTGTTATATGTCTACTTGTCACGAGGTTTGAATGTCTATTCGTGGCTGCCATTAGGAAATGGTAAACAAAGCCTTCTTATTTCTTTATTTCTCTTTAATTGTCTTGTAGAAAGACCTCAAGGATCACCCTCCTAGGTTTTGTAGAGCTTGAAGAAGAAGAGGAGAAGCTCTACTTCGTTGAATTGGCCTAAAGTCGTCCTCTCCTTATTGATGTTTCCTTTTCTTTGCTTGAGATATCTTATTCCCCTTGTCTAAATTGAGTGGTAGTTCTAAAGGAGAGGGCATACAATTTTGAGAGTCAACAGACCCTTCTTGTACTTTGGTTTGCTAGGGTTTTTTTATTTTTGATCCCAAGCATGTTTGAATTTATTTTTCTAAAGCAGTCTTGTGGTTCTTATAGGATCCCCATTTTGGAGTTTTATTATCTTGCACTTTTATTCAAGCTAAGTTTTCAACAAAAGCAACTCACATTGGTTTCTCGATTTTCAATTAGAAGTATGTCATCCAATTTATTTGCTGAACTTGGGGCGTGTGTGGTGTTATATTCCCTTCTTTTGGTCTCTAAGGCTTACCCTCTCGAGGGTCACCGATTTTCCTCCTATTGGCTTTTGACCTAGGAGAGCCCACTTCTCTCATCTATCTTACTTGGATGTCATATTTGTAAGTTGCTTAAAAACCATATCTATAAGTATTTGAAGGGTTCCTTAATTTATTACTTGTCCATTTGTCCCCCTAATGTCATAAGAAGACATATTTCCAATAGACATCAAATTATACTTTTGGATATTGTTAATGGGCTCAACAACAAAGTTTTTGCTCTTGCAAGATTAATGACCAATTTATAAGGGTTTTTAATTAGAGATTTCTTTGATTCATTTTATTCGTCTTGATCTATTAGGGCAATTATGGACCATTATGGGAATAAGATGCCCTAAACAAAGTGGCAAAATTAGGAGCTTCCAATGTTTATAGCCTTAGGGGTCTATTTGGCAAGCTAAGGGTTGGGCTATCTAGCGAACTAGTTGCTATTAACAATAAAGTCTAGGATATGCATCTAACCACAATGTGTTTGCTCGTTCCTTAGGACCTAGAGTATTCAAGTATTTACTTGATTAACTAAACAATATTTGTTTAATTATTGAAGTTCCCTTTATCTCTTTTACACTTAAGCTAACTTTAGGTGCATAATAAGTAATTCTTTTATTAATTATTATGTGCAAACCTAGGGTTTTCCCTTTTAGGGTTTCTTGACCTATTAAAGGTTAAGTTCATTCTTTCATTGTATGAAGAAGAAGGTTTTTTACATTACACATTTTGTGAATATTGAGCTCTCTCTTTTGAGCATATTTTCTGTGTATTTCTTTCTTCTGTGATTTGCTTCCTTGTTTCTCCTTGTAACAGGTTTTTCAGCTTGCAGAGATCATTTGGGCTCATGCGGTGTTGTATTTTCTCAACTCCAACATGGTATTTGAGCTTCAGATCTGCAGCTATCTGTTCTTGTTTTGAGAATTTCTGCATTGGAAGTAGATCTGGGGTTTCAGAAGCTTTTTATTTATGCACCTAGGGATAGACTTTTTTTTTTTTTCTGATCACTTTGGGCTTAAACGGACCTCACCATCGTGCTCAGAAGGCTCGAAAACCTCTATGGTCATATAAAACTTGACTTTTTTTGGTTCTTGAGCCTCTGAGAGTATTTTTTCTCCAGATCCAGGCCGTACGGCCTTGGCACGTAGTTAGAGAAAAAAAATTTTCAATTTTTTTTTTTGCCTTTTTACGGCATGCAGGCCGGATTTTGATTTTTCCCCAAAAAAAAAAAAAAAAAAGGTGAAATTTTTTTTTTTATTTTATTTATTTTTTTTTTTGGGTTTTTGGTTTTTGCACCAAGTGCAGGTTTTGTACCTTGTCGTCGGTCTGACAGTCTGGCCCTGGACTGTCAGACCGGGCCCGACCGTTGCCAACCCCACCTTCTCGGGCCCCGTTGGCGCCCTTCCGACCCCCACCGGCGTCGGCCTCCCTGCGGCCCCCGCCACTGCTGCTGCAACGCCTGCTAGCCGTTGCCTGGCCCAGACCCCGCCGCTCGCTGCACCTTGGCCCCGCCACGCCCACCGCTGGCACCTCGGCGTCGCCGCCTTCAACGCTCTCTGGCACTGCAGCTCCCCAGCGTTGTCGCCTTCAACGACCTTTGGCCCCGTCGCTACCCGTCGGACCCTGCACCGCCCGACCCTTGCTGCCGTCGGGCTCGCTGGACGCCCTGGCTCTGCCGCCACCAGAACGTCGCTCACTTGCCTCCTCCACCCGAACAACCACCAAACTACCCCTTCCTCTTGTTTTGAAGGGGGGTTTGGTTTTTTGGTCATATCTTGGGCATACGGAGTCGTTTTTTCGAAAACGAATAGGCGTCGGAAAACTGGTTCCGAGCCGGACCTCGTCATGTTGGTATTTTTTTTCCAATTTTGTTGTTTGACGGTGTTTTTTTTCAGTCAAAGTGAGGTCTCTTTTTTACACTCCGAGAGCCATAGAATGAACATCTGAACTCCGTTTTTCGAAAAGTTTATATTTTTGGAAAGTGTGCTGTGTACTTTCCAGCCATATGAGTTTTATTTCCAGATTCTACTCCATGCATATTTTATTCAGTTTTCTGCTTTTCAACACTCTGGTGGATATCGTGGTTGTTTCAGGTCCTGGGATCTCTTCTCTGAGTAGGGTGTCTCTTTTTTGGTTCTCCTTTTTATTTCCAGTCTTCTTATCATTGTAGCATTGTATTTATGCAAACGCACTGAGATAAAGTGCTATCATGCATTGTTTACTTGGGATCTTGCACATCTTGTGCCTTATTGTACATGCACTACTTTTAAAGTGCCATGAGGGGGTTGATGTTTGCCTTGTTTGCCATCTGCCTTTGTCTAATGAGTGTTCCTTCTGCGACATTCGCCTCATGCTGTGTGTCAAGTGAGTGTTCCTTCCACGACACTGTGTACTGTCTCAGCATCTTTGATGTTCCTCGTTTTTCGTTGTGCAGTTCTTGTTTGGCTGTTCTTTTTAGTGTACCTATCCCTCTCCCTCTTCAACATTATGGCGAGGTTTGTCCTGTTGGTTCTAATGCTTCCGTGGTTTGATTGATCAACTCTTCAGGCTTTGGTGTTTTCATGGCATCTATATCTTCGATTTCAGTTGTTTGCCTTGTTTGCCTTCTGGTTCGAGTAGTGTCATCTGAGGGCACTCATACAGATTACAGTCTTCTCTACCTGGTCATGTTCTATTTCAAAGGAGGTTCTTCAGATCAGCAGTTATTTTTCGACAGAGTTTGCAGGTTCTTCATGCTTCAGTGGTGTTCTTTTCCATCTCTTTTTGGAGTAGAGTTTTTTCCCACGCGGTTTTCTCTATTTCTCCAGTTCATAGAGATTTCATTGTATTTAGGTACCTGATCAGGCCTTGTTGCCGGGACCCATCTTTATTGCTTTTAGTAGCTGTTCTAGGTTTTAGCTTCTCCCTAAGTCTAGCTTAAGGGGGGTGTTAGAGTATTCAGGTATTTACTTGATTAATTAAACAATATTTGTTTAATTATTTAAGTTCCCTTTATCTCTTTTACACTTAAGCTAAGTTAAGGTGCATAATAATTAATTCTTTTATTAATTATTATGTGCAAACCTAGGGTTTTCCCTTCTAGGGTTTCTTGACCTATTAAAGGTTAAGTTCATTCTTTTCATTGTATGAAGAAGAAGGTTTTTTACATTACACATTTTGTGAATATTGAGCTCTCTCTTTTGAGCATATTTTTTTGTGTATTTCTTTCTTCTGTGATTTGCTTCCTTGCTTCTCTTTGTAACAGGTTTTTTAGCTTGCAGAGATCATTTGGGCTCCTGTGGTGTTGTATTTTCTCAACTCCAACACTATACAATTGGGTACTTGCATGAAAAGGCAAGTGGAACAAATGATGTATAAGGGGCCTCTTGTCACAGTCTAGAGGCCTATTGCACCCCAACAAACCTTTAGATCTATGGGTGAGACCAATTTTGAAATATTAACTTAAACTAGGATAGGAGGCATGCCAATGTTTTTTTTAAGTATTTTCTGTTGCTTTTCTTTTCTTTTTTGATGTTTTACTTTTTTTAAAATTTTTTTCGAATGTTTTCAACTTCCATATGAATCTAAAAGGCCAACAATGGATTTGTAAATGAATCACCAAGAGAGCTTACACCTAATTTTCATAGAGGAGAACATATAGACCATGATCTTTAGATTCTTCTAAACTTGCTCCTTACCAAAGTATGTGATCATAGTTCTGATCTACATGTGCCTCGAGCGGTGAAATGGGAGCAGGAAAAAAGGGATTATGAAGATTCAAATGGGGATGGTATGATGGTACAATGATGACATGCTAGTAATTGGCCAATAGAAGGGAGATTTATTTCAAAAGTGACTAGGAAAAATGGGATGTATGTGAATATAAGTGTTCAGATGGTGTGTATAAATGTGGGGGTGAACCCAAACATATTGTAAGGATGGAGAAAAGTGATTAATAAAGGTAATTGATGGTAAGTGTAGACGTATGGTAGGGCTAGTGCATGCAAAATTACATAGATAAACTCAAGAGGGAGAATATAAAAAATCATCCTAGGATATTGTTGACGTGTTTTTTATGACAACATCCAACACAAAATAAAGTTGCCTAACGGTCACTTCACTCTCTCTTGATCAAAGTACGATTGTATGCTAAGATTGTAGTAAGTTCAAACAATCGACTCCAAGGTTCCTTTATGCTACGGACGTGACTCAGTTGGTGGATGTGATATGCTGGTAATCCAGGGGGACTTACGCTTGGATCGTTCTTTCACCTCTTTGATGTGGCTGTAACTTTATCATCGGATATGGCAATTTTGCGATGCTTCTGCTTCAAATAAACTGAATTGGGATGAACTGAAATTAAAGGGGAAAGGGTTAGAAGGATCTAAATCTACTCCTAAGGGCAGTGATATCAAGAGATAGTGCTCTAGTGGACAAACTCCAAATAAACCAAGCTTTGCTTCGCCAAGATTAACTACAGCTCTGCAAGAACTGGTGCAATCTTCTGAGGATGTTGAAGGATTTTCACATTGAGAAAGTGCATTTGAATACCCAACATGATGCAATCCAAACGACTATTCACAATCGAACTTAGCATAAATTTGGGGTTTCAGGCTAACTTTGCACTGCATCTTATAATCAACAAGATGTAAAAAGTATGAACCGTGGAAATTCATCAAACACCATTACATTCTTCATTGAAATCAAAGCACTTTATCTAACAACTGAGAAAATAAAATTCTACTATAAGTGAGGAAGGTGAAACCATGCAAGTTTTGAAAAAATAACTTAAGTGGACACCATCAGAGAACAACGTTTCACTGTTATTATCTCAAAAACTTATCGCAACAATTTCATACAAATCTCCCCCGCTTACAAATGAAGGGGTCACCCCTTTATATAGGCTCCAAGCCTTGGCTATATGCAAACCCTAGTTAGGGTTCTCCCTAAAAGATTCCCACACATGATGCAACAAGGTGGGAATATTCATTAAATGTCCACTTTTCCCATTTACATTAAATTACATTCCTGCCAAAAATGGCATCCATTTGTGCGTTAAATGCACTATTTCCTTTCAAATTCACCCAATACATCATAAATGCAATAAATATTCCTCCATGCAAAATTGCCCATGATGCCATAAATGCACCATCATCTCCGCATGCGACGGTTGCATGCAAAAGGAATCTGCCGTAATGCCTTAAATGTGGCGGCTGCATGCAAAAGATGCTCCATTAATTCATCATGCATTGACCTAGTGCCACTTGGTGAGAAAATCCTTGGAGAGAGAAAACTTTATCCAGGAAGCATTTTCTTGAAATTTTGAATTTTCCTTGTTCTAGAGGAAATTTTTCATCAATTTTCAACATCTCCTATTTTTTAGGGATTTTTCCAAATTAGGGTTCTAGGGTCCAAGAGAGAGAAAATCCTCTCACTTTGCCAAATCTGATTTTTTTTGAAATTCGGACGAGTTTTGATGCCTGAAAATGGATTTTTCAAAATTTTCTTGGGGGGGGGGGTGGAATTTCTTTTTCAATTTTTCTTTGACTCCAATTTTCCATGCCATGGAATTTGATCTTCAAACTTGGGCGTGGAATTCACCTTGAGGAGGAATTTTTCAATTTCATTGACTCCCCATATCCAACGCTCTTCCTTTCTTCTTGGGCGCTAATTCACCCTCATGGAGGAATTTGGATCTTGAACACTTTTCCATGCCCCCCTTCACCTAGTGCTCCACTTGGACTTGGGCGGAATTTCTTGCTTGAGGAGGAACTTTCCCTTTGCCAACCTTTCCTTGCCTCCTTGGTTTTGGCGCCCAACACTTGACTTGGGTAGAATTTTCATAGCATGGAGGAAACTGTGCCTAGGAGGAAATTCCATCACCTTCTCTGTTTGAGCGCTCACTTTATACCCTGGGCACCATTTCACCTTCATGGAGGAATTTTATCTTTGCTCACATTTTCCTTGGCCTCTTGGTTTTGGCACCCTATGCTTGATTTGGGCATTAAAACCCCATGGTGAAGGATTTTTTAATTTTTTTAATTTTCCTTGGTGCCTTGGATTTGGCACCCACACTTGCACCTGGGCGCTAAAATACTATTATGGAGGAATTTTGACCTGTGAAACTTTTCTTGCATACCTCTTGTTTGGCGCCCTTGCATCTGTCTTGGGCGGTTTTTCTATTGAGTGGGGGAATTTTGACTTTTGCCAACTTTCCTTGGCACCTTCATTTTGGCGCCCATCTTTGCACTTGGGCGCATTTTAGGCAAGGTGGAGGAATTCTATCCTTGTCAATGTTTCCTTGCACCTTTGGTTTTGGCGCTCCACATCGCAACTTGGGCTCTGATTTGCTTGAGTCATGGAATTTTGAGATTTTTAGTTTTTCCATGGCACCTTGGATTTGGCTCTCTTCTCTTGACTAGGGCGGTATTTTGGCATGGTCAAGGAATTTTCAATCTTTTCAACTTTTCTTGACTCCCTCATTTCAGTGCCCATACCTGACCTTGGGTGCAAATTCTCCTTGAGCAAGGAATTTGACTTGCTTATTTCCAGACAGTCGATTTTGAACATTTTTGGATCAAGATGCCATATCTGGAATTGAGGAGCTTTTCTTGCCAGACTTAGAAGATTTTCGTGCTTTCCACTTCTGGAATGGATGTCCATACTTAACCATTTTTTGATCCATTAGCTTGCTTTTTGACTTTCTAGTGTTTGCCTGCTAAGACCCTGCCAACATAGACTTCCCAAAAATAGAAAGTGTTTCAAATTGTCAGAGTTAGGGCAAAACAGGACGTAGGGAAGCTTACTAAAACTAGTAAGTTTGATTTTCGGCAAAATTAGACCAATCAAGGAGGCAGCGAAATCCCTAAAAAATAGGAACTCTCTAAAAATAGAAAGTTGCTCAGAATTCGCTCAAATTTCATGTGCATGTTCCTTAAAGGGCCCCGATTCCAATGCAACATTCAGTTTTTCCAAAACCCAAAAGGAAAGGCCTCAAATCCAAGTCCGAAGGATGAAACCCTAAAATAGACAAAACAGGGTCCAGACTTAGCCAAATTTGCTTAAACAAGCTGCAGACTTGATCAAATTGTAATGTCCCCACTTCTCTAGTTGCTATCTAGATGTGTAAATTCACCTGTCACCCATCTCCACAGGTAAAGTTTAGAGTATGGAGATGATTGGTTAGCCAAATGGGACCAATACTTAGTCATTTTCTTGCTTTGGTGGACTTAATAATATGACTTTATAATATAAAGTTATAAAACTCACTTTTTCTAAAAATTGAAAAAAGTTAATTTAAAAGTGTTTTAATAAGACTTTATAATTCACCCCATGGCACATCTTCGTAGGTGAAAAGTAACTTTTAAAAAGTGACCAAATTTAATGACAAGCTGACCCTTTACCCATCGAACTTATGGAGGGAGAAAAGATTCCATTGGAATCTTCTGTTGATGCTTCTAGGGATTGAATTACGTTTTGAAGGCTAAAAGGAGGTTGTACATGCAAGATGGGCATTATGTTATTTGGAAATTTTCATTCTTCTTCTCTGCAATATTCTGCCATAACAGGTAAAACAGTTTGGAGGCCAAATTGGAGACAAAACCCTTCAATTTTAGGCAGGTTGGACGATACCCCAGCCATTAATCCTTCTTCAACACTCGGGAAAGATCAATTTTCACGCCATTCAAGGGTCAAATCATGTGATAATTTTGTATCAGATTGCACGGTTAGTAATGACAATCAGATTTGAGCAATTTGGTGACACTTTTCAACAAGTTTAATGCACATTCAAGTCAGCCGTACCATTCCTAGGTCAGCCGTACCATTTTCAGCATCCTGGGATTGCAAATAAATAAATAAGAAGGGTTTTGGAGCAGCTCTTGCTTGTGAAATTATTGTCAGGGAATGACTAAGGCAGATTTGTGGTCAATTTGGTGAAACCCCAGCTCATTTGGATGATATCAGCAAATTAGAGGGGAAAAGGAAGCAATTTTGGTGATCTCTCCTGACAAGATTTCAGAATAAGCTCCAAATCAGCCATTCTTCCATTAAATTGTTTTTGGTAATTATTGTTATGAAGAATAAAGGCCATTGGAGCTGTTGATGCACATTGGAAGCTCCTGTAGCAGAAATTACATTCAATAAAGTCAATAAAGAAGCCCTCTAGGCAAGGCGTTGGACCCCTGGTAGGCCAACTTGGCATGTTAGTGTTGAAATTCATTTATTCTTGGTATTTGTTAGTTGCTGTTAATAAATCAGACCTTCTGAAAATTAATTTCAGTAGTTGTAAGTTGTTTCTATATTGCTTTCCAAAATTGCATTAATCACTCTTCATTCAAAAACTTCAAAAACGCATAAAAACCAAAAATTACAACGCTGATCAAAGATTCAGTTGAGACAAACCAAATCAGATTGTGCCAATATACCAGTTGGCATCTTTCACAAATTGACCCCCAAACATTTGCAAACTGAGAGGACTGACGAGATTGCCACAGAAAGACCCAAAAAACCAAAACTAGAAGACCGAGAGGGCCTAAAAAGTAGGGGGTCCCCATTTGCAATGGGGCGATGTGTGAAAACGTCACAACAGATACCAAAATGGAATTAAAGCTATGTTACCCCAAGTTTTTGAGACGAGGATGGTAGGGGATGGGGGAATGTGTTTTCGAGACAACGATTTTTTTCGCTAATTTTGGGGACGACTATTTAGAAATAGGGAAAATTAAAATATATAGGGAAATTTAAAATATTAATATAAAAACATGGATAAAGCATGCACATATACATTATAGAACCTTAACATATAAGAATGTTCAGAATTTGTATGCCATTTTTTTTGTTATTTAAGAGTCAAAGTCAAATGGCTTATAGAATTCACTATCAATGCAGAATTTATAGAGATGTTTGAAAAAAAACCCGGGGACGCATCCCCAAGTAATGTAGAATTAAAGTGATGAAACCCGAGAGGGAAAGTTAATGATTTTCCAAGGGGGAGAAAATGAAAATAATGTAGTGATAAACTCAAGAGAAATGGTAGAAAATATATTTGATGAAACTAAAATGGAACGATGGTGAATAAATCTAATGAGTCCTCAATATGGTGTATTAAGAACACGTTTTTAGTCCCTTTTTCCTACTTGTTAGGACCCCTTATTATCATTCCTTCATCCATTTAACCTCAAAATGGTCACGCTACTCATTTAATTTCTTGAGATTATCGATAGGGTAGAACTAACATTTGGATAATGATTTGTATAGGTTGAAATTATTGATTGTTTCCATAAGTATTCACTTCCTGTAGCATTTTGCAGCTTTGTGTAGGATCTTTCATGGGTGGCCATTTTGAAGTAATATCACTTAACAAAGATTCAACAATATTATGATTGTCCACAGGAGAGCTAATAAAGCATATTTATGTAGCTAGAATAAGATGGGATCAATCTTTCGCTTTTGTAGGTGTTGTAGTTGTAATGTCAAAAATTGCATATGTTGCAATTTGGCACTACAAATTGTACCTATTTTAGCATCCATTCTCGTAGTATGTTTTAGGATTCATTTTAGCCCATCTCATAGCCTTTTTCTTAATCTGTATGCCATAGCCTTTTTCTTAATTTGCATGCCAAGTTTTATTTTTGTCTGTGTACTTGTCTTTCATACGTTTTTTTGATGTTTTCATGCCAATTTTGTAATTTGTGCTGTTTTTTGTAATTTTGAATACTGTCCATTTTAGGATGAAAGCACAGTTGCACAGATGTCATCATGGTCATAGTTTCTTCTAGTAGTTGTGCAGCCATACAAACATTCATTAACAGCCAAAATAGTGTTGTTTCAAATTCCTTTTGGGTTGAAATCATTGCATGCCTAGATCTTGTTGAGTTCCCAACAACCCTCTCTTGATTCGCTTGGCTGAAATGGCATTTTGCATGATTGGCAATTTTCAAATTGGATTCTCTTGGGTTTTCATACTCTTTATTGGTTTTTGGTTTTTATCTTCTACATTTTCTTTTAATCATGAACTTCACAATACTCTTTCTATAACATTGTTGTTATGTGAAGCATTGTTATTTGACCTCCCTTGCATTCTTGTTATCTTCCATCATAAAGATTCTTGAGCTTGTAGGTTTCGTGAGATTTTCCATTGTTGACAAATTACTTTCTTGGAGAGCCATTCTTCCTAGGCAAAGGCAACTTCTCTTCACCAAGTTTTGTAGACTTCTCTTTGTGAGCTCCTTAAACTAGGTGACATTGCCCTTGTTATTGGAAGCTTTTCATCTATTTTGGGTCCTCTATTTTATTTTAAGTTTTTTATTTATTTTGCTTTTTATCTAAGTGTTTAAAAGTACTTTTAATGACATCCAAAGGCTCCTTTTTTGAACTACATTTTGATAGTGTAAAAAGCACTTCTTAAATATTGCATAGGATAAAAATAATAGTTTAAGTTGCCCTTTTGAAAATAAAGTGATCGGGCCCACTTAAAATATTATTATTTTTTATTTCTCTTGCTCTATCCTTTAGCTTATAGGAAAAGGGGATAGGCTAGAGGTCTTCTCCATGGATTTAGCCCTAAAAAGGGGACATGACAGATGAGTAAGACCCTATCACTCACTTGAATGTATATGGGGAAGAAAAATTATAACTTGTTTTTGATATTAAAAGCAGCCAAAACTAGGGGGCTGACCTAGTTACAGTCACATTAATAGCAGAAGAACAACTGTTAGTAGAAAAACAAAAATGCCACAGCCTCCTACAACTTTCCTCTATCAAAAACCTTAAACATACTAACCATATTAACAGAGTTTAACAGAGTCATAGTAAACAGTAAGATATGCCGCGCAGGGCTAAAGATAACCAAGTTCGAGATTAACTAGCAAAGATTATAATTATGTTCATAACTAAAAACACTAAGGCCACAAGGGCCATCCAAAAAATACAAAAACCACCAAGTAGCAAACATCCTTATTTCTTTTTGCCATGACTGAGCTTGGGCAGGAGCCTCCTAGCCCATTCTTTGGTGAGAAATTTAAAGAGGTCTTTGTAGTCCTCTTCCTCCTTCTGTTTCCCTTTCTGGGTGTTCTCCTGCAAAAGACAAAGGGTGGTCATAGAGTTGTGCGTGACTTTCAACGCGAATCTTGTGACCTCATGGAGCCTAATTTCAATGAATTCCGCTCTGCTAACAATTTCTTGCATTTTCTCATTCAGGGCATCCACTTTCTTTTCCAATTCCAGCAGCTTGTCATCCGCTTCCTCCTTGATACTGCTAGCTTCCTCCACAATAACCATTTTCTCGATCTTAAGGGTAGGAGTCGAAGAATTGGCTTGAGAATTGGGGTCAACAGTCGGGTGCACAGAGTTGTTAGGGCATTCAGAGACACGGGTTGTACTTTCAGGATGAGGTGCCGAGGTGGAGTGGGACGGGGCCACTTTGCCAGAGGGTTTGGTATCGTCTCCCACATTCTCAGAATCACCCGTGTCATGGGATGAGGAGGGGTCCTTTAAGGGTTTATCTTTTTCAGGGGGTTTGGATGGCAGTCTTGTTGATGGATAGCTTCGGTCGGATCCTACAGGGCCGACTTTGCCATCAAATGTGTGAAGGGCCTTTCGGCCTTACACATTTAATATGCTCGATCTAGAAGAGACGTGTTAATGTAACCGTTTTTGTGAAAGACGTATTAGTTATGCTATAACCGATTCCTATTCAAGAGATGTGTTGGTTAATAAGAAGCTGACCCTTGGAGGAGTTGCCTTGATTGAAGGCACACTTGATCGGGTACATATATGTTTTTTGTATTCCTCTCCAAAGACACGACTATATACACTCATCCAGCAGATCGAAGAATATATACTTCAGCATATTGTGTATTACCTAGCAGATCGAATAAACATTCTTCAGCAGATCGCATTCCTTGATTCGCATATCATTATCATTCAGCAGTTCGTGTTATTATATAGCAGATCGGTATCTCTCTCTCACATACCAGCAGATCGTATATATCATCTGTAGTAGTTTGTGTTCTATCTCCAGCAGTTCGGAATCTCCTTCTGCATATCGTGGTTGATGTTCAACAGATTGTCAACTTAGTCAGCAAGTCGTGATCTAGATTGAATCTGCTTATTGTATAGCTTCAAAGTGTGAAGCCTTTGTAAAGACATTTGCTAATACATTACAAGAGATTAATTGCTGGGTTTTTTTTTCACCGTCAAGAGGAAGGTTTTCCCAGGATATATTCTGTGCATTTATGTTTGATTTACTGTCTATCTAATCTGATCATAAAATTTAACATGGTATCAGAGCCACGATGAAAGAAGATTGCGATCAGATTTTCTCCAACTTCTAAGTATTCTCTCCTCTCTCTCTCTCTCCTTCGAGTAGTATCTCTAAGTCTCGAAAATGGTGAACGGTCTTAAAGTCGAAGATAGGCTTGAAGGCGCATCTAACTTCACCTCATGGAAGTTTAGAGTGCTCATTGCACTTGAAGAAAATGATCTTCAATTCGTGGAGGAAAAGGATTTATCCGAACTTGAAGATCATGAGGAGAAGCTTCAATTCAAGAAAAATGCCATCAAAGCAAAGAAGATATTAACCGACTCCGTGAGGGATCACTTGGTGCCTCTCATCTCCAAGATGACAACTGCGAGAGATATGTTCAAGACCTTGGAAGATTTATACAAGAGTAACAACGTGAGTAGGGCTCTTGCCTTGAGGCAGCAACTCCACCAAGTCAAGATGGCAAAGGGAGATTCAGTCATCTCCTACTTCATGAAAATTTCAGAATTGAGAGATCAACTAATCGCAATTGGAGATCAAGTGATTGATAAAGACCTTGTCATGCTAGCCTTGAATGGCCTTCCTCATTTATGGGAGCCATTTATCCAAAGCATAAGTGGAAGATCCAAATTACCTAAGTTTGATCGACTCCGTGCAGATTGTATTCAAGAAGAATCAAGATTGACTGCTAGGGGAATTATCAAGAGTTCTCAAAATGAAGATACACATGTTCTTGCCACTCAATCTACCAAGAAACGTAAGAATTGGAAGAAGGGCAACTTCAAAAGGAATAGAAATCTGAAATCAGATTCTGCACCTGATTCTAGGAAGAAGAAAGATCTCTCTCGCATCCAGTGTTTTAGGTGTGACAAGTTTGGTCACTTTGCAAAGGATTGTTTGACAAGACCAAATCATCGAGGAGCAAACATCAATGAAGTCTCATCTTAGAAGGAGGTTGAAGATAACTCCAATGGTTTTCTTTTCATATCAGCATTATCAAGCAATGTTCCTACGGACAGTGATACCTGGTTAATTGATAGTGGAGTCTCTCGACATATCACTTGTTATCGGGAGCACCTTTCTGATTTAGTGGAGGAGTCAAATCTTCAAGTTATCATTGGAGATGATGCACGCTATTTAGTAAGAGGGTTTGGTGCGACATCTCTAAACCTCAAATCTGGAATTTCTCTACATCTAAGTGATGTGTTGTTTGTGCTGGGGATCAAGAGAAACCTTGTGTCTATTTCAGCCTTGGAGTATAAAGGATATCAAATTGCATTTTCTGAAGGAAGAGTTATTGCTTGGCCTAAGAACTCCAACATCAAGACTGCTCGTGTGATCGGAAATCGACATGAGAGTTTGTATAAATTCTCCACTCCTCCAGTGCAAGCTCTTCTTCATGATTCTTCTAGTTCCAGTGAACTTTGGCACAAAAGACTTGGACATCTTCAGTTCAGCGCTCTTCCATCATTGGAGAAGATGATAGAAGGTATTCCTAAACTTAATCATGTACATGATGGTACTTGTAAAGGTTGTGCTATGGGTAAAAATATGAAGAGTCCTTTTCATAGCAGTGAAAGTAGGTCTAAAGAAATACTAGATCTTGTACATTCAGATTTATGTGGTCCAATGTCAATCCCATCCCTAAGTGGATGTTTGTATTATGTAACTTTCATAGATGATTACTCTAGGAAGACTTGGATTTATTTCTTAAGGTCTAAAGAGTCTGATGAAGTCCTAGGTAGGTTTAAAGAGTTTAAAGTTCTTGTAGAAAATTTATCTGGGAAGAAAATTAAAACTTTAAGGTCTAACAATGAAGGCGAGTACACCTTGGGTAGCTTTCGTGATTTCTGTATTGAGGCAGGGATCAAGAGGGAGTTTTGTGTCCCTTACAACCCTAAAAAAAATGGGGTTGCAAAAAGGAAGAACGGATCTATTGTTGAAGTTGCAAAAGCTATGATTCATGATCAAGACCTTTAGACTTTTCTATGGGTAGAAGCCTCTAGAACAACAATGTATGTTTAGAACAGATGTCCTCATCGGATATTACAAAATATGACTCCCGAAGAAGCCTTTTCAAGGATCAAACTTGATATCAGTCACCTGAGAATCTTTGGTTGTCCTGTGTATGTTCATATTCCCAAGGACAAGAGGACCAAGTTGGAACCTTCTGGCAAGAGAAGGATATTTGTGGGCTACAGTGAAACCCCCAAAGCCTACCGTATTTACATTCTTGGTCAGAAGCAAATAGAAGTAAGCAGGGATGTCACATTTGAGGAAGATGTTGCATTCAGGAAATCTAAGGGTTCTTGCATGGAGATGGATGATGAAAATCATGAGACTCCTCAAGACATGGATGTTGATCATACTCCTAAGATTCAGAGGGAGTCTACAAAACCTGATATGAATGATGATCCAATTGAACTTTTGGATCCCACTGATGGGCCTAGAAATATTATTGTGACTTGAAAGAGACCTCTTTGGGCAAGAAACACTATGCGGGAAGCAGAACAATTTGCCGCTCCTAGAGGCACGTTCAGAGAAAGTAAAAGACCTCAAAGATTCTCTAGCTATGTTGCATTGATGTGTAATTTTATTGAGTCTGAGCCTTCCAGTGTAGAGGAAGCCTCAAAACAACAGGTTTGGAAAGATGCAATGGATGAGCCGTATCAATCCATTCTCAATAATGATGTGTGGGATATTGTGCCTAGACCGAAAGGGAAGTCTATTGTATCTTCCAAGTGGTTGTACAAGATTAAGCATGCAGCTGATGGTAGCATTGAAAAGTACAAGGCTAGATTTGTGGCTTGTGGTTTCTCTCAACAAGAGGGAATAGACTATGAAGAGACATTTGCTCCTATTGCTCGCTATACTTCCATTAGAACCATCTTTTCCATTGCAACAACTAAGGGATGGAAGTTACATCAGATGGATGTGAAGACAACTTTTCTCAATGGTGTGATTGAAGAAGAGGCCTACATCGAGCAACCTGAGGGGTTCGTGATTCATGGGAAAGAGTCTCATGTGTGTAAATTGAAGAAAGCCCTATATGGTCTTAAACAGGCTCCTCAGGCTTGGTATGAAAGAATTGACAGATATTTAGTGGGTTTGGGTTTCTGCAAGAATGATGCTGATCCAAACCTTTACTTCAAGGTATTCAATGGTGATATGTTGATCTTGGTACTTTATGTTGATGACCTATTTGTCACAGGAGAACATCTCATTGATAGATGCAAGGAGTTGACTTCCGAATTCGAAATGGACTTAGGACTCATGCACTTCTTTCTAGGGTTGGAAGTTTGGTAGAGGCCCAATGAGATCATCCTAAGTCAGGGAAAATACACCATCGATATCTTGAAGAGATTTGGAATGACAAATTGTAAATCTATGTCCACACCAATGGAAACTAACTTGAAGAAATTGAGGGAAGTTGCAGCTAGTTCAGATCTTGTGGACCCTACTATGTATATGCAGTTGATTGGGTCCTTGATGTATCTGGTTAACACTAGACTAAATATTTGCTATGTAGTGAGTGCACTTAGCCAGTTCATGAGTGAACTTAGCCAGTTACATCTAGTTGTAGCCAAGCATATCTTGAGATACTTGCGTGGCACAGTTGGATATGGCTTGAAATACTCTTCCAGTGTGGACCTGATACTTGAAGGATATTCTGATTCTGATTGGGCGGGGAGTGTTACTAATCGGAAGAGCACCTCTGGTTGTTTCTTCAGCTTGGGATCTGCTATGATTTCTTGGTGTAGCAGGAAGCAGTCTTCAGTAGCTCTGAGCACTGCAGAGGCAGAGGCAGAATACATTGCAGCATGTGTGGCAACTCGTGAAGCAGTGTGGTTTCGTAAGCTCCTTGCAGGATTGTTTGGACAATCATTGGAGCCTACTACCATTCATTGTGATAACCAAAGTTGTGTGAAGCTTTCAGTCAATCTAGTATTCCATGACAGAACAAAGCATAATGAGATTCAGTACCACTATATCAGAGATATGGTACAAAGGAATGTTGTTCAATTGAGATACATTTGTACTAAGGAACAGATGGCTGACATTCTCACTAAGCCTCTTGCGAAAGTGAAGTTTGTGCATTTTCGAGACAAGCTTGGAGTTGTGGAGAATAAAGCCCTTGTTGAGAGGGAGTCTTAGCATCAGTAATTACTTGATATGTATTACAATGCATTCTTCTCTGTGAGAGAAGTTTGAGGTTTCAACCCTTGTTATGCATTTTTCTTTGTGAGAGAAGTTTGAGGTATCAGACCTTGTTGTGCATTCTTCTCTGTGAGAGAAGTTTGAGGTTCTAGCCCTTGTTCCACCCTCTGCGAGTAGGTATGGTGGATGTCATGTGAGAGACTCCATGACTTGGCATTTGTGCTTATTCACCCTCTGGGAGTAGCCATGGTGGATGTCACTATGTGACTCGGATATCGAGAAGGATTCCTCCCTAGCTAAGAGGGAGTGTTGATGGATAGCTTCGTTTAGATCCCACAGGGCTGACTTTGCCATCAAATGTGTGAAGGGCCTTTCGGCCTTACACATTTAATATGCCTGATCTAGAAGAGACATGTTAATGTAACCGTTTTTGTGAAAGACGTATTAGTTATACTATAACCGATTCCTCTTCAAGAGATGTGTTGGTTAATAAGAAGCCGACCCTTGGAGGAGTTGCGTTGATTGAAGGCACACTTGATCGGGTACATATATGTTGTTTGTATTCCTCTCCAAAGACACGACTATATACACTCATCCAGCAGATCAAATAATATATACTTCAGCATATTGTGTATTACCTAGCAGATCAAATAAACATTCTTTAGCAGATCACATTCCTTGATTCGCATATCATTATCATTCAGCAGTTTGTGTTATTATATAACAGATTGGTATCTCTCTCTCACATACCAGCAAATCGTATATATCATCTGTAGCAGTTTGTGTTCTATCTCCAGCAGTTCGGAATCTCCTTCTGCATATCGTGGTTGATGTTCAACAGATTGTCAACTTAGTCAGCAAGTCGTGATCTAGATTGAATCTACTTATTGTATAGCTTCAAAGTGTGAAGCCTTTGTAAAGACATTTGCTAATACATTACAAGAGATTAATTGCTGGGTTTTTTTTTCACCTTCAAGAGGAAGGTTTTCCTAGGATATATTTTGTGCATTTATGTTTGATTTACTGTCTATCTAATCTGATCATAAAATTTAACAAGTCTCACATAGCGACAGGGGGTGTTAGCTTCACCAGTGATCTCCACATCAAAGTCAATTTGCTGAATCTTCACCTTCTTGGGTTCAAAGGGTTTAGAGTCCTCCGAGTGGCAGGCACGTTTTTTGCTTATCTTGTTGGAGGAGCCAGGTTCAAGCAAAAGAGTAGGGTTTTTTTCAGGATTAGCAGTGGCCATGGGCGGGGATTGACTTTCAAGCACATTTTGAACAAAAATCGTGTGGGGAGGTGTTGTGACCATTTCACACATCGCCCCATTGCAAATGGGGACCCTTGCTTTTTGCTTTTTAGGGTTTGTTTTCTTGGTCTTTTAGGGTTTTGTCGGTTAGCTTTTGCGTTTCGAGTGTCGCCAAGGGGATCACCTGGATAACAGGTTCTGCTTGAGTTAGGTCAAGTTGGTAAGTGATGAAGTTTGGAAACTGAAAAACCTCCAAAAACTAGATTTTGCAATATAACTCTTGGAGGTTTGAAACCACTCTCAAACATCCTGAAAGTATATATGGAATATAACTTAAAGTATAAGCACTTATACTTAAATGTTATATTCCATAAAATTATCCTGATGGAGAGTTCAAAAAGTCAAATTTCGCTCTTGACCCTCAGAGAAGGCCCACAACGAAAAGTCGCTCTTGACCCTCAGAGAAGGCCCACAGCGAAAAATCGCTCTTGACCCTCAGAGAGGGCCCACAACGAGATTTTGATTTCCTTCATTTTGCAATAAAAAGAGACCAAGTTTTGATCGCGAAGGGGAAATAAATGACTTTATCCACCCGCCTGAAGAAGTTTTGACTTGAAATAATGGAGGACCTTGTTGAAAATAGAAAAATCGCTACTGACCCTCAGAGAGGGCCCACAGCGAGAAATCTTATAAGGGTCATTGCTAGCCTTATTTGGTCGACTTAAGATGTCAAAAGCATGGTGAAGGATAGAATGAGCATAATGAAGTATCTAGACTTGATCAAAGATGATAAATTGAAGGAGTTTTGCCCAGGAAAGGAAAAATCGCTTCGGACCCTCAAAGAGGGCCCATAGTGATTTTCTTTGTGTGCACATTTTTGGACCTTTCTTGGACATGAATTTTTATTCATAGCAAAGAACAAGATGATATCTCTCTTGGCAAAGTGATTTTTAGATGAAAAGTGAAACATTTTGGTCCAGGTAGCAAAAATCGCTCCTGACCCTCAGAGAGGGTCCACAGCGAGATTTTCAAATATGCATTATTCTTGCAAGATCAAAGTGATTTTATGATTGGAGGGGATGAAGGAAAGCATGTTCTATCCGTTGAATATAACTTGGAGGATCAACACAAGGAGAAATCAACCCAAAATGAAAAAATCGCTCCTGACCCTCACTGAAGGCCCACAACGAGAAATCGCTCCGGACCCTCAGAGAGGGCCCACAGCGAGAAACCTAAAATGGGAAATTCTCACCCAAGTTTGAGGAAAACTAAGGTTAGGCATGGGTTAGAAACGATGTTTGAAAAGCCTTGAAGTGAAAAGAAATTGTTGAGAATCAATATTTTGAAGGCAATTACAAAAATTGCTCCGGACCCTCAGAGGGCCCATAGCGATTTTCTAGTTTTCTCTCCTTTGTTTGAAGAATTGAGACAAAATCTTGCTTGGATAGGAGGAGGACGTGATATGTTATGCCTTGGAGGTGATTTGAAGACTAAAAGATAAAGGAATTTGCCTAGAACCAAAAAATCGCTTCGGACCCTCACTGAAGGCCCACAGCGAGATTTTCAAAAAACGCATGTTTTCTTCAAAATGGTGCTAAGGCAAGGTTAGGATAAGGGGAAGAAACCTCCAAAAGCGTGATGAATATTATTTTGCCTTTGAAACTTGATGATTTTGGTCAGAAAATGAAAAGTCGCTTCGGACCCTCAGTGAAGGCCCACAACAAAAAATCGCTCCGGACCCTCAAAGAGGGCCCATAGCGATATTGTTGAAAATCCTCATTTTACCTTGCAACAACAAGGCAAATTTGGATGGAGTGGATAAAAGAAGGATGTTGCTTAATGACGAATGAAGCTTCAATGAAAAATGATGAAGAATCAAGCCTAAAATAAAAGAGTCGCTCTTGACCCTCAGAGAGGGCCCATAGCGATTTTTCAGGATCCTCTCCTTTGTTTGAGGAATTGAGACCAAATCTTGTGTGGATAGGAAGAAGAGATGATATTTTATGTCTTGGAAGCAATTTGGAATCCAAAAGATGAAGGATTAAGAGCAAGATTGAAAAATCGCTCCTGACCTTCACTGAAGGTCCAGGGCGAAATTGGTGATATCCTTCATTTTTACGTTATTGAGTGTTGATATTCCTTAAAATTCACCAAGTTGCTAACTTTGAGGCCTTTGGAAAGGCTAAATCAAATTCGCATTAAATTAAAAACATTTTAATTTAATAAATTAATTTTTAGGCCTTGAAATAATAAAAATTCCACTTTGGAGGCATTAAAATTAATTTTCAAATTTTAAATGAAGCTGAGCGCTCAAATACATTTATTTGCTTTTACAAGCAAGTCGGCCTTCTTTTGAGGGGGATTTTATTTCATTTTCATTTCCCTTTTGGCAAGTCGGCCTTGGAGGGAATCAAGGTGAGCGCTCTATATATGGGTGATGCTTTGTTCAAGTTTAATCATTCATTCATCCTTTCCTAAGTGCGAAATTGGAGAGCTATTTGAGGAGCCAAATCCAGAGGTTGAAGTGCGAATTGGAGGAGCGAAATCTAGCTAGAGTGGAGCGAATTTCTACTAAGTGTTGAAGATCAAAGAGGGTGGAGTCTATTCTTTTGAAGCTAGAGGAGGCGCAATTCATCCAAGGGAGAATTTTGATTTAAATTTTGCCTAGCAAAATCCATTTTTTTGCATCATTTCTTAGAGTTTAATACTCAAGAGGAGGTATGGCGAAACTATCCTAGCACCCTTGTTTAAGGTTTGATTTTTGGACATTTGTTTTGCAAAAATCTAAGTATTGCATGGTTAATTAGGAAATGATAACTCAAGATTTATCATGAAGTTTCCTAATTAAAATCTTAAATCTTCCTTTTAAGTTTAATTTCTACACTTCAAGATATATTACTAATTGTGAAATGTTGTGTAGGTATCAAGATGGCGACTCCAAAGGCAGGAGTATCTACAAGTCGGTAGGCTCTCATCCAAGAAGATCCGGTCCAGGACAAAGATGATCTCCTCCAGTCTAGCATCGACAAGACGACCTTCTTCGGTCAAGTATCATCAAGAATGACTTCTTCCAATCCAGCGTTCCAAGGCGAGGTACATCATCACCCTGCACATCAAAGACAAAAGAAGTCAGAGCAAGGGTTCGTTGAAGTAGATAGTTTCAGAAGAGTTAATTAAAGCTAGCTTCTCAGCAACATCAAATTGGCATCAACCAAGTGTCAGAAGAGGTGGCATCCCAGTCATCACTTCTCCAGTTGGTCCACCTTAGCATGTCCAGATTCAATGTACCTAACTCATGGGAGGTGGCACAAACTTCGATGTACCTACCCCAGCTATCTATTGGTCGAATTTTCTAGAGAAGACGTGTCCAATTAATACAATTTTATCATTGGTCAAGCATTAAATGTTATGTAATGGTTGTAACAAACCCTAATTAGGGTTTTTCATTGTTGAATCTTGGCCATTGATCTCAAATTGATCGTAGCCATCGAATTGTATTGTGGGCACTATATAAGCCCCGACTCTTCATTTGTAAAGGATGATAGAATAGAGTTAGAGAGAAGTTAGTGAATAGAGAGTAGTTAGAAGGTGAAATTCGTATATCCATACTACTAGTAGTTTGTTGATTGCAGACTTGCCTTGTGTAGTCAACTGGAATCATTCAGCTTAAGCTTAACTTCAATTGTCGCTTCTTCATTGATATGCATCAGCCTGATGGTGTCCATGCCTGTAGTGATGATTTGAACATCATAAAGCTTTCCTTCGAAGATCGCACTAACCTTGTGGAGATGGTCCTAGGATGTCAAAACAAGACTTAGTTAGAATTTCATCAAAGATCATTCATTGCTCTTACATTCTTAGTGTTAGGATTAGATCCTTTCCTTGCCCTCGTCTTTTTTCCTTTTTTTCAAATCTAAGGCAGTAAAATCCTGTGTTCCAGCAGTATTCAAAGCAAATCAGAAGTTTAGTCGACAAGTGTGAGTCCCCTTGTGATTCCAGCAAAATCACATCATACCACAAAGAGCTTATCCACATGTAGAGATCCTACAGCAAAGAACCTTGAAGTCACCCTGATTGATCCTTTTCGCTATATCTTCAGCATTCAGAGGCTTTACTCAAGAGAGGATAAGGTACCCTTGGGTATTTTATTCTGTGTTTGATAGTGTACAAAATACACGTCAACAGGAGGGCACTAAGCCAGGTGGAAATTATACAGGCAAAGGATAAGACCTTGATGGAGAATAGTATAATCCTTATTTTTCTTCTTTGCTTCAGCAACATCTTTCACATTTGCAGCCATAGAGTGTAGTAGAAAAAACAGAATAGAAATAAGATCCCTATTCCTAAGATGATTGAGAAAAGGGAGATGGTAGTAGTAGAAAACCCTATACTGCCCTTCGAGGGTAAAATATTTCATAACAATGTAGCACACCTCATCCCACGGTGGTGGAAGCTCCTCACGATTGAACCCACTAGCCCGCTTCACAGGGTTCTCACCATCCCGGAAGAATTGATTCAGACTAGTGGTGTTCGAGATACGACTTTGCTTTTTCCATTTTCGGCCCTCCATGGAAAGGCCCGTGGCCTGAGTTATAACCTCGTCATTCATTTCAAACGAAATGCCACCCATAGTGACCCTTCTATCCGCCCAGGAAGCCACAAACTGTTTAGATAGTCTCTCATCATTACCTTTCATATTCTCCATGAATTTATCTATCCCTCCTTCCGTGCACACAAACCAAACCGCTGGCTTGGCTTTGAAATCATCTGTCTTATCCGGTTCAAGTCTCAGTCTGTCACCCCCCATATCCACTTCCTCCAGTTTAACGGTAGTAGTGAGAAGCAAGGAAATGGAAATGCAGAGTTGTTCAAGAGCCAAAGAAGAGTCTAGAAATAGACCCAACAAATTTCAAAATAAGGCAGTGCAATAATCGATTATTGCAAGTTGTGTTTAAACAAATCTCCCAAGCCCGAGATCTATTCCACTCATGTGAACCATCAATCCGCCCAGTGTTGCTTAGGCGAGACAGGTTGTTGCCTTCGCCACCAATGTCATTCGTTCGGATGATTAAAAAAATATTACCTTTCCCGATATCGGTATTCCGCAAGGAAATAAAATCATTATCCAACCCCCTTGATTTATTTTGGGAATAATGACTAGGCCATATACCGCCACGTGGCATATCCATCCCGCAATTGGCGGGCTCAGACTTCAAATTCAAAATTTGAAAATTTATAATCATCATCAGATTACAAATGGTTAAGAGGTAAAGCAGAGGGGGAAAAAACGTTATTAGCACTTAATCTTCTCTCTCAAGGATCTCCTTGGTGGCCATTGGTAGCGGATCAACATTCCTCCAACATCGTAAGCCTTCTTGCAGCATGTCGTAAGCAGCCATGGAGTCAGCAGTCGCATTCCCTTCTCTGTAAATATGGCGGATAGTGAAAGTGTCAAGGTTAGCTAAGAGCATTCTGATATCCCTCAATATCGCTTCCACTTTTCAACCTGCAACACTCCTTCCAGTGACAACCTCCACAATTATTTTTGAATCACTTTCAATTTCAAGTTGTTTGATACCTATAGCAATGACGAACTTCATTCCCCATAAAAGGGCCATTCCCTCGGCTTGCTTGACAATATGGTTCCTCAAGCTTCCAGTGTAGGTGGCAATAAGATCACCCTGATGATCTCTTATAACACCACCTCCGGCTTGCCAATTATTGTGGGCTGCCCCATCAAAGTTCAATTTGTGCCATGAGGGACTTGGGGCTTTCCATTTGGTCATTTTTTTGTTGATCTTTTTTGTATTGTTGAACAACTTAAACTCTGGGGGGAGTTTCCAATGTTCAACAACCCTCCAGTCAGTCAGGTTAGGGGGGTTTTCCATTGAGTCACCAAGATATTGTTCATGATCATCTTGAAACAGCTATTAAAAACATTGTCTGGGGAGCTTTCAGCATCTCTAAAGATTCTGTTATTTCTTTCTTTCCAAATACTCTAGCACATATGAGGAGGGATCTGCTTCCACAATTGTATAACCAGGGGGTGGTGAGAAGGTGATGACCATCCATCCACAAACTGGTGTATGTCACCATGGAAAACCCATTGGAGGCCACATTTTCAAGGATAATGGTCCACAAGTGTCTAACGAAAGGGCAGTGGATAAAAAGATGGTTGATCGATTCCTCCTCAGATTTATAGAGGATACACCTGTTAGGTAATTGGAAGCCCCTTCTCCTTAAGTTATCCCGAGTCAATGCTTTTCCATGCATGAGAGTCCACTAGAAAAAATAAATTTTTGGTATAAGTTGTGGGTTCGAAATCTTTTTCCAGCATTCCGTATCCCCATTGAATCTCAAAAGTTGACTGTAAGTAGACTTGACTGAGAAATCCCTAGATTTAGTCCCCTTCCAGATGAATTTATCCTCATGGAAAGACAAAGGTATCCGCTTTGTGTGCATGAGGGTCTGAAGGTCCAGAGCTTTAGGCAAGAGGTCAGGCCAATCCATGAAGATCAAAGAGATGTTTTTCCACTTTCCTCTTCTCGGCACAATGTAGTCAGCAATATAATCACCAAATTGGTCCTTTAGGATGTACATTAATTGGCAGAAGTGTGTTTCTACCAAAGGTTTATCTTCCAGCCACGTATCCTCCCAAAATCTGATCTTTCTTCCATTTCCAAGTTGCCACTTCAGTCCCTCTCTGATAATAGGTCTAAGCTTGAGTATGTTGTTCCATAATTTGGCAATTAAGGCCTTGTTCAAGGTAATTATCTTTCTAATACCTAGACCACCCATAGTCTTAGGCAAGCAAACAGTATCCCAATTAACCAGTGAGAGGCGTTTCTTTTCTTCCATACCAGTCCAGAGGAAGATTCTTTGAATCTTCTCAAGCTTCTCCCCCATAGAACCTAAGATTTTGAATAGGGAAAGGAAATAAACAAGGATACCTTGAAGTGAGGCAGCAAGAAGCTGGAGCTTCCCCGCGCTACTGAGGAATTTACCCTTCTAACCCGCGAGTTTCTTCTGTATTCTTTCAATGATAGTATTCTAGAAAGCCGGAGTCATCTCTTTGATAGTAAGAGGGAGACCTAGGTAAGTCCTAGGTAAATTGGCAGAATGGCACCCAAGAATATTAAGAATTTTAGTCTGCAGGTCAATAGGGGTGTTGAAAAAGTAAAGACTACTTTTATTATAGTTAATACATTGACCTGAAGCAAAGGCATATTCAGTAAGCAGGTTCTTCCAGTGTTTAGCTTCTATCATAGAGGATTTACCAAACAAGAAGGTGTCATCCACAAATTGCTGGATCATAGAAGGGGGGATAGTAGAAGCAGCTTTGATTCCTTGTATTCTCCCATTGACCACCAAATTCAGAAAATTTCTGCCCAAAACCTCTGCAATCATAATAAAAAGATAGGGGGACAGGAGGTCCCCTTGCCTGATACATTTTTCAGCTTTGAAGCAACCCCTAGGAACCCCATTGACCAAGACAGAGAACTGAACCGTAGACACACACTCCCGGATCATATCAACAATTTTGGGATTAAAGCCAAGTTTTGAGAGAGTTTTAAATAGGAAACACCAATTGACTTTATCATAAGCTTTTGAGACGTCCAGTTTAAAAGCCATACCTGGGGATCTGCTCTTGTCCATGGAATGAATAATTTCATGATTGGCAACAGCCGCATCCAAGATTTGACGACTTGGGACGAAGCCTTTTTGAGAAGGGCTGATAAACTTGGGAAGAAGTGGTTTGATTCTATTCAATAAGACCTTAGAAATGATCTTATAAATAGTATTGCAGAGACTTATAGGCCAAGAAACCCATCATGCATTTAGGGTCCGGAGAGTTGGGAACAAGAATAATGTAGGTGCTGTTTAACTTTTTCAACAATTAACCAGTCCTAAAGAAATCCTTCACAATGTTGTAACTTGCATGAAATTGTAATTTTTGATGATGATTTTGAATTATCAAGTGATTTGCACCATATTATCGGCTGTTGTATTTGCATGTTTATGTGATATTGTACTCCTTTTAATTTCATATCTAATAGAATACATTACTTAGTGTTCTACAAAACAAATTCATATGTTTTGTAACTGTATTTTGCATGAAGTTTATGTTTTTTAATGAATTTAAGTATATATTTTTTAAGTTATTTGTTTTGTCAAGCTGGTGATTCCAAGTCAAATTCTGATCTTCTAAGTTTTGCTGAGTTGTGTTGACGTGTCTAAAATAGCATTGCTGCAAACTCCATATGGCCAACGCAGAATAGAATAGCCAATTGATTATCCTACTCTCTTGAGATAAGGAAGTCTCTAATGCTGTTTTCTAAGTTTGATCAAAGGAGACTACCTCAAGGTTTCTTTTGTCAGGTCTTGACTGCGGGATTTTTTCAGTGGCTTGATGTGTTTATGCTAGAAACACAAGGGGGACTTACGTTGAACTGACAATTTATAGATAAGTTCCCTGGAACTTTTACGGTCTTTCTATCGGATGATATCGGTTAATTTGATACTGTTTTGATAGGACTACAGATTTTTTGAATAAAAAGGGGAAAAAGGAGGGAAGGATAGAGAGGGAGAGAGAGACATGAACTGTAAATTCTAACTAAGATAGCAAATGCAGTCAAGTAGACAAACACCTCCAGGAAACTAGATTAAACATCACCAGCTACTTAAACACAATGTTTGCATAAATCCAGTGCAATCTTCGAAGGAGAAACTAGATTTTCATATTATCAAGTACGATATTAGAACTTCTACATTCATAGTATGTATTTGATAACCAAACTAAGCATGAAAAAGTCCAGACTAACCATGCGGAGAGAAAGGCAATCAGCCGTTCCCTAATGGTGTGGATTGCAAGGATTCTATCAGATGTTTGATTGAAAAATGCTATGTAAAATAAATAGACATAACTGAAAGATTTCTAAATTAAGTGAAGAAGGAGACCATGCACTCACAAGGAAACTTGAAAACAGTCTTAATTCTTTGCATTAATTCCTGTAAATTTCTCCAGAGCTTTCGCAACAATCCAAGAACTTCTTACAAAAAGAGGGAAAACCAGTCCCTTAAATAGGTTTCAAAAAGGATGAATGGCCTAGATTTAATTTAAACAAGTGGCCCAGATTCATCCCTAAAGTATGGCTGCCCATACCCATAAATGGGAGGCAAATATCAACCACCACCCCAAAATGGGCAATAACTACCCAAAAAGGGATAATTACAACAATTTGAAATAATCCAAAAAGGTGCATCAAATAAAGCTTTACATTTGTTGACCAAAAGTCATCTGTCACCTTTTTTGTGCAAAAGTGCACTTTTAAGATTTGGAGGGAAAAAAACACTTTTGAGAAATTACTTTCTCTATTTCGGTCTCACACTCCTTTTCTAGAAATTGATCCTCGCCATGCAGGTATTCCCGCCATAAATCACGACCTGCTGCCCGTTCCTCGCGAACGTATTCCTGGAATTTGATACACAATTGGAAGAGCAGATTGAATGGAGGCATGGGAGGATGGCGAATTTTGTATTGCATGCCTTCGAGATACTGGTCCACGTGCTTTAAACTGTCCTTCCAGCTGGAGCGATTATGCTCAAAGCATAATATGTTTGAATGGAACTGACCAACAAAACTCAAGTCCTTAGTGGAATGCGAAATCTTATCTGTCCCCAATCTTTCTTCCCAGTTTGGCTGGATTGCATTATTGGACAAGTCGTTTATCCATCCCGAAACCATTGATCGGAGGATGGTCTTACCTAGTTCTTGCATGTTTCCCAGAATTACTTCACATGCGTTACTTTCTTTATCAATAATTTCTTTGGTGTCGTTCTTCATGGTGATGGTCCAGTACAACTCCTTAAGAACACTGACGCTGTGAGGATCTAGGATGGCGGACAATGTGGGAATTTGCGCGTGTCCAGAAAAGAGCTCTCATGAGGGGAAGGGTAGTGGCTGCCACTTCGTGCATGTGAAGGGATTCCTTCTTTACCTCCAATAATTTGACTAGAGTGAGCTCTCGATGGAGGGCCATTTCTTTTACTTCCTTAAGGATCTGCTGTCCCTTTTTCTTGATGTCTTGCATCCATTCCCTGATGGCTTTTGCGGTGTCCCGTACTCCTTCAAATTTAGTTGTGGTCCTTTGTGCCAACGCTGTCGGGGGAATATGGGATTCGGAGGGATTGTGCAATGGCCTTAGGAGTTGATCAATGTATCCTTCGGCTTGCTCAGCACGGGCCCGATACATGTCCTTTTCCGCTGTGATCTCTTCGAGCTGCCTTAGTATATTCTGCACTGAATCCTTAAATTCTTCTTTTTCTTGCTCTTTTGTAGCTCGTCCGATGGGGACAGTTGTGATGCTATAATCTGCCAGTGTTATCTGATCTGCTGGCTTGTCTACGGGTGGGGTGGCAATATGAAGAGTGCGGTTCCTTTGTTCGTCTTTGGTCACTCTAGAATATGCCTTGGGCTTTTTCTTCCCCTTAGCTTTTGCTTGATCTATACGCGAGAAGATATCCTCTAGATCAATGGGTGGTTTGGTGGCGGCCTTGCGCTGGGCTCTGGCAATCAGCCACTCTTGAGGCACTATTTGGGTTGATGATAAGGTCAAGTCAGCATTCTGTTCTCTAACGTTCTCAACCGTCTGACCACAGATTCGCAGCTGCCCTGCCACCGAAGGAGTGAAGGAGGTGTGAAGCTCTTTGCTTGGAGCTGAATTCTCCCCTATTTCGCTGAACAACTGCCTGACATCTTCATGTGAAGGTCGTTCTTCAGCTCTTTCGAGCTCATGAGTCTCATCTACCCTTTGTTCTCCTTCGATGGTGGAGTCATCTTTGGCTGTATTGTGGAGCAGCAACTCGTGACAGCTCTGTTGAGTAGGTTCATGCACCTTGACCCCCTGGGTGGATGGAATTTCTCCTTCTTCTATTTGGTTACCCAGTTCGGTCAACTCGAGGGCTCTTAGCTCAGTGTCTAGCACATTAGGCGCAGGAGGATCATTGGCTTCAAATGCATCGATGTCGCTCTGGGAAGGCGGAGCAGGTATACAATCCAATTCTACAGCATCGTCGGACGAACTGGGATCTTTTGAAGATGAAGTGACCTCTGGCCTCTTTATAGGAATCTTCTCCCTTCTTGTTCTTTTGGATGTCCGAGTCCCTCTGTAAGCCTTAGCCTTCTTTCTTTTCTCTGGTTTCTCAGTTCCTTCCCGAGGTGCACTAGATGTTCCTTCATCTTCTGAAGACTGAGAATCAAGGCCGCCCATTAAGTGGTAAGTGAACTGGACTCCCTCATGGATTAGCCTTTCGATCTGTTGATGCAACCACTGATCTGTGTACCTTGCTGGGGCTGCCATGATTGCCTCGAAATCTGTGATTGGGTCCTGGGACCAATCAACGCTGGCAAGAGATGCCTTACTGCTTCAAATTCTCGGACTTGGAGGCAATTCCCTGAGTCTGTGAGTTGATCTGGGACTCGACGATATTCAAAGAGTCGCATCTGCTGCACACTCAGTCTAGAATATTCCCGTCGCCTGACCTCGTAGTCATTAGAGCAATTCTTCCAATAGTCTTCAACTGGCTCCTTTGCTCTGTACCTTCAACCATAGGCTCTTTTTGCCAGATTATCATGATCGAAGTATTTTCTTGGAAAATGGTCTTGTAGGCCATAAGAGGCCAGCTCTGCAAGGGACTCCTCTGCTAGGGTAGGGGACTTCAAGTGGACATGATGGTTGCCTATGATCATAGGAAATGTGAATCCAGCCTGCTTGCTTTCTCGGAGTAAGATTTTGGCCGGGTGTGACTGCCTTGCAACCTCCATAAGAATTACTTTGTCGGTTGGATATCGTGGAAGTTGGAGGGGAGCACCATCAAAGCTAGCTATTCGGATGTAGGAAAACCTTGGGAACTGAATGAACCAGGCTCCATACCTCTGCACTAAAGTAGTAGCTTGCTCTGAGAGCCTTATGTGCAGTCCTCCTTGCATCAACCTGACCAGGCGCATTGTGAAGGCGTCATTGACGCGTTCATATTGACCAACTGCATAAGCCGGGCTGTTCTTTTCCCTCTGAGCTATATCTTGGTAGTGCAGCTGCAGGTAACAATCATAGACTTTCACCTGACCGGGCCCATTCCCGATTTCACCTTTCATTATCAATCCTGGCAGTGGCTCGTTCTTGGCGAACATATAGACCAAATAAGAGGTCATGGTGAAGTATTTCTTCGTTTCGAGCTGAATCAACTGAGTGTGGATGTTATCGCTTATGATCTGGGCCCAGTCAAACTTAGACTTTCTGGCGAAGACCTGCTCTGTAAAATAGAACATCCACTCTTCAAAGTAGCTGGACTTAGGAAGTCCCATGACTCGGCTGAGTAAGGTGACCATATTCCCATGTTCATTATGAAAATCACTCCTGGGGGTTTTTTTCACAATTATGGTGCTTGAAGGCCTTTTCTCCGTGAACCATTCTTCGTTGATCAGTGCCTTGCATCGGGCCGGATTCATATCATATGCCCCTTGTGCTTCGTCTATGGTTGTAGTTGTGGGATTGTTTGGAAAGGGGATGTCAAATGCATCACCAATGGCCTCAGGGGAGAAGTCGGCGATAGTCATATTCTCCAGGAGCACTAGTCTGGAATTCGGTTCTTAATGCCGAGCAACCTCTACTACTAATTCATAGTTCTGTATCGCTGGAGGAAAACCCGCCGCTTGGGCGATGCCACTTTCCACCATCTGCCTAGGCCTGCCATATGCGTTGGGTGAGAAGATCTGATTCTTGAAGTCTTGAATATCGATATGGCCAAGGTCGGTATCACCAATGTTGTCCCAGACGCTCTGAACTTTCGACTCCCTCAATCCTCCCCTCTGATATTGATACTTCATCCTTTCAACCTTACGCATGATATCTGATTTGGATGCTTGTGAGGTCTCGGCTGCAGCTGGCGTTTTTGATGACTCCATCGCCAATTTAGGCATTTATCCTGCACATCTGGATGCGGATTACGAGGTGATACAAGAAAAGTAATGCGGGTTAGATAGCAAAATGCTCCAGCATGCCGGGATTAATTTAGATTTAGATTGGACATGGGGCGACGTTTCTAGCTAAAAAGGGGCTTGATCAATTTTAACCACAGCATTCATGAAGATTTTTGATTGCGCATTTATACTTAACATTTTCTGGATTTTAGACCAATTTTAAACAGAGACAAAGCATGAAAATTTTCCCAAGTTTGCAAATGCGATTTCTGGCTAAACAGTAGGAGTGAATTCTAAATTTCGAGTGCTTTGAATAACGTTTTATGAAAGAGATGCAGATTTCAAGAATTCAAGCATTTTGATGAAATTTCACGCATTTGTCTATTTGATTTAAGCATTTTCAGATGATCATATGCGACAAAGCGTACTTACCTGATGGGAGCGGATGGCGAGAGATTACCCGACCTTGCCGCGTGAAATGAACGGACGATCCTGCAAAGTTTTGAATTCCAACGGTTATCTCTTTGATTTAAATTTTCTCGATTGTTGGACAAAAGAGAATTTATCATTTTCAAATGGTTTTACCCTGGGTAATTGGCAATCTGAATTTAAATGATCAGGAGGAGTTGATGCAGCGTTTTACCTCCTTATTTTCGGACCTTGGAGAGTTTGGAGACCCCTTCGAAATTTAAATTTTGCCTTCCATTCAATCCCAAGGGCGAATTTCAGACCAATAACGTTCTCTCTTTTGTTTCAGCAAATTTCGCGTTTCACATTTCGCGATTTTCAGGCTTCTGGCAAATTTCGGAGCACTTGGGTTTTGGCGAACTGAAGTTTTCGGAGGACTTGCATTGTTTGCAAGTAAACTTCGGACTTATGGGGTGATTCTACAAATTTCGGAGCATTTGGATGTTTTCGCTACCTTAGAGATATTTCGGATTCCAACGATTTCGTAAAAACTTCAGACCCTTTAAACGCTATTTGCAAGCTATGCCAACCCTTTTAACTATGCCATCCTTCGCGATTTTCGCGACTTCTGGAGTTCAATGCCTTGCCCGAAACTTTGGACCTTGGGGCGTTTTGCGATTTTCGGAGCATCCAAGCGTTTTGCAAGCAAAAACTTCGGAGTGTTTGAATTAATTTATACTCTTTCCATGATTGGGAATACTTCAGAGCATTCGCCCTATTTCGCAAATAAAACTTCGGACCTTGGCCCCCCTCTTGCAAGTGATAACACTTTCACTCTTTCTAATTTTCGCTCCCAGGTCCGAAAATGAGGACTTCAAGATTTCAAATGATTTTCGGACCTTAAAGCATTTTTCGCGATTTTGCCATTATCTCACATTTCGGAGCTAGGGTCCGAAAATAGGCTCCAAGTGTTTTTCGGACCTCAAGGCCCTTTTGAAACATTTTGCGTTTTTACATTTTTATCCCAAGGGTCCGAAAATGAGGATTTAATGCGATTTCGGACCTCGCGTCACTTTTTTGAACTCGCTACTCTTTCCATTTACCCTCCCAGGGTCCGAAAATGTATGTCTAAGGCGGATTTCGGACCTAAAGGGTCTTTTTGCAAAATTTAACGCTTTTTACTCTCTCAACTTTCGTCCCTAGGGTCCGAATTTGAGATTGTTTAGTGATTTTTTCGGGGCTCACACAAATTTCGCAAACTTTAAAGGCAACTTTGGACCTAAACGCTACTTTGCAACTCTTCACGTTTTTTAGACTTCGCCCTAGGGTCTGAAAATGGACATTTCAAGGGGTTTTTCGGACCTTAAAGGTCTTTTGCAAGATTCTACGTTTTCGCATTCTCCAGTTTTCGCTCCAAGGTCCGAATTTGAGCATTTCAAGTGAATTTCGGACCTGGAGCTACCTTTTGCAACATTTAAAAGCATTTTACATTATCTTCGGATCAAATGGGAAACATCAAATTTTGAAATTTTTGTCCCAAAGTCTGAAATTCGGCCCCTTGGGCGATTTTAGTAACTTTTAACCCTTTTGGCCTCTGGGTCCGAAATTCGGCCCATAAGGCAATTTAGAAAACTTACGTAAAACATCGGACCTCAGGCCAGTTTTCGCCAGATTTTACAAATTTAGATTTTGGAGGCATTGGACTCCCAAGGCATTCAGGCAAGTTTCGCGGCTTCAGCATTTTGGTCAGGGAGCTTGACCCTTCATCATCAGGTGAAAATCATCCTTCATTCAAATCCTACGAACATTCGCGGGGATAAACCTTATGCAATCCGCCTCGTAGCTCTTGTGTGAAGAAACGGCGACTTTGGTCTTCGTGCGACCTTTAGGCGCATTGCTCTTGTTTGGCAGGCTTCGCTAATTCCTACTACCTTATGCCTACCCAAGGCAATTTTTAAAACTTCGAACAAACTCTCGGCATTCACGCACGAGGGCTAGACTAGCCGGGAGGATTCATCGGCTCATTTCTCTGACATCATCACTTTACGGATCAGTCGCGGACTCGCTCGAAAAGACGCGAGACACTGCGTGAAACTCAGCAGGGCAAAGACGAAAAGCTCAAAACAGGGAGGGGGACCTTGTCGGCGACAGGGAGCGTGTGCAACTCACAACAAGTTGTAAGTTTTAAACTATGGTTTTTGAGCTTCTTGTATGAGCATTACTTGTATTGTGTCCATATACCCTTAAGGGAGTCATTATAAAAACATACATTTATCTTGTTCTCATCCTTGCATGTTGAGATTGAGAGTTGTGCACATCTGCAGCAGGTTTGTAGAGCCATTGCAAGTGCAGGACATTGTAAAACGGCCTTGTGCAGAAGTAGGATTGTATTACTGTACAGAGCTAGTACAAGAGAAGGAAAACAGCCTTACTTTTTCTGGGTTTCTTCCCAAATTAGTTAATCCAGGGTAACTTTTTGTGCTCTGTTCTGTCCTGAGTTGTAAGTTTGAAAACTATGGTTTTTTGGCTTCTTGTATGAGAATTAGTTGTTGTATAGTGTAAATATATCCTTAAGGGAGTCATTATATTATTATAAAGACATTTGCTTATCTGTTTTCATCTTTTTATGTCGATATTGAGAGTTTCTTGTTTGAAATGTGTTCTAAAGAGTTGTGTGCATCCACAGCAAGTCGGAGAGCTCTTGCAAGTGCAGGACACTGTAAAACAGCCTTGTTCAACAGTGGGATTGTTATATTGCAGAGCTAGTGCAAGAGAAGGAAACAGCCCTTCTCTTCTTGGGTTTCTTCTCAAATTAGGATCTCCAGCGTAACCTGTGTTAGTTGCAACTCATGCACAGTCATCTCTTTCACTTATAATATATTACAAACTTAAGCACAGGTTCACTGTTTTTGAATGTGTATTCGTAGGAGATTAGTCATATGTTCAAGAAGGTTTCATTAAGAATTGATTGAGATCTGTGTTGGTAAATTAATTAGGATTTCTGTGCTAATTACAAATCTAGAGATCTGCATATATAAATTTTTGCCTCTTAATTAATAGATGTACATTATTTCAAACACATCACTCTTTTATCTTCATCTATATAAAAACTCAGAAACTCATATTTGATCAATATTTATGCTAGTAGACAGCAGTAACTTGTATCTATTTGTTCCTAAATTGGAAATTCAAGGAGTCTTTGAATTCTTTGAATAATAATAAGACTAACATATTTCTTATTCTGTAGCAAAATAGGCCCTTAAATTCCCAAAATGCTGCAGATGCCTTGCAAAAGTATGGTCTCAAGAAGACAGCAGTGCAAAAAGCATTAGACACCTTGGCAGAAAGTGCACAGATTTCTTTCAAAGAATATGGTAAGCAGAAAATCTACATTGCCAGGCAAGACCAATTCAGTATTCCCGACACTAATGAACTGGACCAGATGAAGAGAGAAAATGGAGAACTCCAAAAGCTGTTGGAAGCTGAAAAGAATGCAATAAATGAGGTTGAATCAGGTGTGTATATGGGCAGGGTTGGCTTTTCTGTAATTATTGAATGATAGGATTCTTGAAGACTATTTAGAAGGTCATCAAGTTTCAAATTTATCTGCAATAAGAGAGATCAAACAATAGCAACCACAGGATGTTCTTCTTGCAGAAATTCGGGCTTTGGAATCAAACCTAACCTTGGAGCAGATCAGAGAAAAGGAAATAGAACTAAGGGATGAGGTAAATTCTGATTGCGTACAAAGATAACACCTTTTAGCATCGGATTAAGAGTCATAATTTCCATTGTTTGTGGATGTTTTCAAGATTCATCCCAGCACGTTGATTTCTCTGTATTGTCCAAGTCTAGCAAATTTATCTAACCTTTTTGCTTCCAATAGCTTGATACCAAGGCTACGTGGTATATAGCTTGCCAGCCAGTTAAGCCAATGCATATATCTAACACATGATTTTGTTATGATTTTTTCATTAGGGAAAAAATAAGTTGGTGTATGAGATCCATTTGAGCAGCCCATAAGAGTTTTGTTTTTCAATTTCAGTCGTATTTTTTTTCTAAAATTGGTACTCCAAAACCTTTCATCTCATGACCAATTAAGTAGCCAACTGTGACTTGCTAATACGTTTATACCTGGAGCATCAAAGAGTTCGTAATCTTCTCATAATATGACTAAGTGTGAATTTGAATGAGTTCCCAGAATCATGAGTGTATTAATACTTTATAAATGTTGATTTGAATATAATTATTTGTGTAATTGTCAGGTGTGCGCGATGGAGTCAAAATTGAGTATATTGCGGGAGGGAACTGTATTGGTCAAACCAGAGGAGCGCAAGAAAGTCCAAGATACGTACAATGAAAAAATCAACCAGTGGAGAAGGCGGCAAAGAGCTTTCAAGGAGCTTTGGGGTACCATCACAGAGAATATGCCAAAAGATTTGAAGGAATTCAAGGTACTTCAAAGACATTATAGTTGTGGTTGTGCTTATTTCAAAAGTCTATATAATTCAATCTGTTGGTTGTTTCTCAGGAAGAGCTTGGGATTGAAACTGATGAGGATGTTGGAGTAAGTTTTAAGGCTTACAGTGAGTATACTAGCAATAAAAGTTCTAGAAGGATTTAGAGCACAGTTGTCTATGTGCACCTTCAACTTCGCAAGAATCTTAGTTATACGATGTTAGAATAAAGTAATTGGATCCGAGAATAAAAGCGGGGAGCATGTATAGAATCTAAGTTTTTTATGCAGTGTCCATAGTTGTTTATATCAATACCACAGCGTTCTAACATGACAATCAAGTGTCAAAAAAATGATTTTTTTACTTTGCATTTCTGAGGCTAAAGAAGTCGGTGTTAGTAAACACCCATTTTTAAGATTCAGAACTTTTGAATCTTAAAATATTGTCCTAGTAGTGCGTACTTGTTGGTTTTAATGCCATAATGCTTCTCACACTTGCAAATTGTTTTTGGATACTGAGTCATGGAAAGCTGGGAATGTAACCATGTAAGATTTTGGATCTGCCGGTTCATTAATTTGTTTGACATAAAGAGAGATAATTTTGTTGAAGCATAGTTAGAGCTTGGAGACGTGAATACCAGAAAAAGGAAGCATTTACATGCAGAATATAATTGAAATAAATACACTATAGAATATATATTTTAGGCCATTCAGTTGCAGATGAACATTACTTAGACAAGATCATGCAAGGTTGACATAGTTATGGTTGAGCTCAATATCTACTGGATAGCTCACTACTTAAGGTGGAAAATGTTCTAAACAATGATCTCTTTGTTCTCTTTGTTGGAGAATTAATGTTTACCTTTTGTAATAAAATCATCTTAATGATTTACTGTTAGTATTAAAATGTTTAATTAGTTGGGAGTTAATTTTTCCTAGGGAAATTTGGGAAAGTTGTATGGAAATATGGGAATGCGATACTTTATAAACATTTCTCATAATGCATTATGAGAACTTCAAAGCATTAATATTAACTTAGATTTTGATGTTATCTACGAAACAAGGGTATGGTTTTGCAATATTTGTGCCTGCAATTTTTTTTGAAGAGATTAATTTTCATTGCTGTTGCACACACCATGGTTTTGTCGATTGTGTATGCCCCCAAAATTAGATGCACAGTATCAAAGCATCATTGTGATTCTGTTCTTGTATGAATATCTATAAATTATTCTTGTTCGCTAAGATATCTATATCAATGTACCCTGGACAAAACATTTTGGCCACATTGTTTTGCGTATTGGTAGAATAATCTGTTTGCAATAATTGGGAGTTTGAGATGCCACCTCATCAAAGGCATTTTTGTTTGATCTCGTATGGTGCATGTTGGTTAATTTTGTGTTATAATTAAAATGGTGGGTTCTCCATAAATTAAAATAAAGTATTAAAGTATTGCTAAGGGGTGTAGCATGGTTCAAAATCATACAATTATTTTTATAATGTGAAGTTGAAAGGTTTGGAAGGGACACTATATTGTATTGATTGGAGTGATAAGGAAAATTTTGTCATATTGTGAAAATTGACAACTTTATATCCTAAGATGTTTAGTTTGATTATGTCATTAAATGTTTATATTCTTAAAGCTATCTATGCTATGCTTACTAGTGATTTTAGATTTTAACATATTTGTGCTATTGGAGAGTCTAATGATGCATTTGTCATTAAGGAATTATGCAAGTCATAGAGGGGGTTGGAGCAATCTTATCATCTTGAGCTAGCTTCTCGTTGAGAGATGATACTTTGCATGAGAAGCACTAATTTGCACATTAAATTTTTTATCTGGACAATAATGATTTAGTTTTGCATTATTTGTCCATGCAATTTTCAACATCCTTGGCTAATATAGTAAATGTATAAGTTGCTTCTTATTTTGGATTTGGAGTACCTTGAAATGTTATTTGTGAACCCTTTATTATATTTGGTAATTGATTTCAATAAGAATTTGTAGTTGGATTTGAGGGCATTACGAAGACATTACAATAGTTGAAGACCCTTAAATTTAGATTATTAGAATTTTTCTTTGGATAATGTGAACCTTATTTGTCAATAATAGTCATTAGAAATTAAAACTTAGAGAAATTGCAATTATATGCCTTTTGATTGTCAAGATTAAAGGACATTTTAAATTTGGATACTCTGATCGTTCATTAAAAATAAAAATTTGAATCTTTTTCAACTAAATATAAAAAATAAACACAAATAACAAAATGCATTATGTTTGAACAAATTATAATGGTAATCAATTTGATTTTGTGTTTGTAATATCATTGTGGGTGTATGACAGTTATTGTTATGTTCAACTTTTTTGTTATCAATATTTTGAATGAATATTTGGTATATTATGTAGAGTTTGACTAGTAATTACATGGCACATGACTTTTTTTGGGGGCAATTATACATTTATATTAGTGGAAAAATCCTATTAACTTTTTTAAAAGTTGCATAATGAAGGGGATGACTAATGGAGGTGTGAGTAGAAGCGAGTGTGGGAACAAGAGGACTTGCATAGGTAGTAAAGGAGATATGAATTTGCAAAGGGTGGGAACGAGTGAGACAAATTAAGGGGATGATGAAGATGGCAACGAAGAGCTGGTTAATGAACTGTGCAACTTGTATGTCGATAATCAAGATAATTTCCTTTTGATGCCATGGTTGGAGGCTCAAAGGAATGTGATTGGCTTTGACAAGGAGGATGTATCGCTCTTGGATTTGTGGATGGAGACACAGGAATGTTTCTTTGGCATGCTCATCTTTTGTAATACCAATTTTGTCTAGCTTTGGGTTGTGCAACCTTGGACCTCAAGAAATGATCTCTACTTCCCTCTCCCATTAGTCTTATGGTGTTGGTGTGGCGACTATCCCTTCGACCCCTCTTGCTACTCTTGTTTGGGCTCCTAGGGTTTTAGAGGAATATTGTGTCATGCAGGTTTGCACATTAAAATATATAGGTGGCCCACGATTATAGTTAGGTTATGTTTGTGTTGTGGATGTTGTGAGTGTTGACAAGGGTGAATGCCTTAGGGTTTCTACTGAGGTGAGTATGCTAGTTGCTAATATTAGTAAGGTGTCATAACTAAGGACATTGAGATAGAATTATGTTAGAAAAACATAGTGTCATGAGAGGTGGCTTAGGGAGGGTTTCAAGAAAAACTTTGGTTGGGTTGATTATAGGGATTGGTAGGAGCATTGGTTTGTTAGAGGTGTGAGATTTAGAGGTTGTTGATCTCTAAAGATGATGCTTGAGAGATACAACCTTGGAAAGTTTTGTAATTGTAGGACTATATGTGCTTTATAGAATGACTTTTGGGAGTTTAGAAGCCGATTCTTCACTTTAATGGGGGTAGGAAAAGTGAGAAAGGAAAGAAAAGCATAAAGATACTAAACTAAGGTGATTCACTAGACTTTCATAATATTTTTCCCCATCACATAGCATAATGCAATTTCACTTTAACTAACTTCTACAAAAGTTTGAAAGGGTATTACACATGATCCAAAATTCTATATACATTTGATATAACTAAAACTATAAAAGCATAACAAGAATAGTTAGTAATTGTAATCTCTTGAAGAAAGACATAGAGCACCAAATTTATTAGTTAAATGGAGATAAAACACACCATAGAGGTGAATCATGCACATTATTATGTGTATGATCTTTATTTTGTGACATAATAAATGCCAAGGTTCGAGAATTACAGAGGCAATGACTATAATCTTTCTAAGTCTTCTATAATGAAAAGTGATAAACCCCTAATACAAGGTTTTTTCTTGCTTAAATAGAACATCCCTCCCTCTAATAGAAAAGATTCCACAATCCTCTCACTTGTGGATCATTATCATGGAAATCGTTGATGTGATGAGAAAATTTAACTACTGTAAGATTGATACTAAGCTACCACAAAACTTGCAAAATCCTACAAAGTATCCAAATCATCAATGAAACAAATAAAATAAGTAAACTAAACAGTAAACCTTCACATATGTCCCATTGTGTCCTATCAACTTCTGATCTTGTGATGATTGCTCTCAGAATGCACTGGTGTTTGCTTCAAGACGACAAAAGATGAATGGACTATTGCGGTATGCGAAATGCAATGAAACTGCAATGTAACTATGGTGAGGATAGTGCAAATGAAATGTATGAAACTACTATGATAATTTGCTAAAGCCAAAGGCACACTTTCGAAATGCTCTATTTGCTGGAGTGCTAGAATGCTTGAATGCTTGATTGCTATAATGGTGACTAGCCTCAAATGTTGGAAAAAGGCTTCCTTTTATAGATTTTCCATGGCTGAAATCCAAGGTGGCAAAGATCAATGGTTGAGAGTGAATCTTGAGAGAATAAATGACTGAGAAGAATTGGTTGAGATGTGAGAGATAAAAGGGGAAGATGTTCCTCCTATGATGACAAGTTGGAGGACAAGGTGGAAGGAGATCACACATGGCATCGTACTCACCTTGACCAGAGATGAAGACTCCAAAGATATAGGATGGTTGGGGAGAATATAGATTTCCCATGACATGACGAAGTCAACAATCTAGGGAGGGTGGAGAAGATTTAGGCTTCCTATGACAAGTTGACAATGATTCCTCCTATTTCCTATAGTCCCTCTCACATCCCTACACCCTCTAGGATGTAGGGATGTGAGAGGGACTATAGGAAATAGGAGGATACATAAGTGTCCTCATCCTATTGACTAGGGATGATGTTGAGGAGAATTGAGAATTAAATATTAATAACATTTAATTTGTTTAGCCACTTGGTGATGAGATTGCATGATGACATGAAAGAGGATATGATGTGGATTTAGAATTGAAGACTTAGGTTAGATGATTGACTAAATAATTTGGAATTATTTAATGAAGATAGACTTTAGAATAATTATGACAAATTATAATTAAATAATAAATTAATTTACAGGAATAAGACCAGTGAATCAATTAAATAAATTTTTCAGTTTATTTATTGATAGAAGAATAAAACCATTAAATAAATAATTAACATTTATTTAATTATCTCTAGTCATTTTTAGGTGTATACAGTTGCAACAGTTTGATTGGGTGATTGTGTTGGCTTCTTCCTGGGTGATTGTTTAGATCATTTTGGGCTTTAAAACTCTTATGACTTGCGCTATGCTAACACCGACATGTGGAGCGATACAAGTGCAACTGCATGAAATGTAAGGTCCTGCTTGACTCTTCTTTGGTGGTGTGTAAAGCCGCCATCTAGCACCCCAACGCGACATACTGAGAGTCTAAATTTGTACCGGGGAGAACATGCACGACACTGACACGTGGAGGCCTCCATGCAACTCTTTGAACTCAAGCATGAAGGGGCCTTGCAAAACTTAGAAGATGAAGCTAGAAGAAAAGAGAAAGCTACATAGCAATGTGAGACTTGATAAAAAATGTAAAGCCTTATTAAAACTTTATCAAAATACCTTACAAAAATGGTTGTGGTAGATATAGTCTACAACTTTTGGTGTCTCCTTAGGGACCTCTGCCTGTAGAGGTAAGAACTCAAAATCTCTGGTTTGCAACCAAAACTTGGAAAACAAGAGGAAATTTGTGCAAAATCATAATTTTGGGAGTGTTGTGTTGCAAATATAGGTTTGTGTTGTCATTGGTGTCAAACTTGTTGGTCTGGATGCGGTTTGGTACAATGCGGTGCTACAAATTGATGAAATGAAATGAGAACTCTAACTATGTGCTTATTTAGTTGTCATGCATGTGTGTGAAGACTCGCTAAAGGATTCTCTAGAATACATAGTATGATGTCTGGTGAAGATTCTGTAACTATGGTGATAAGTCTCGCGGTCCAGTGATGTCATCTTGTTGGTTCAAGTGTATAACTTGCATACTCTAACATAGTTTGATATTGTGTAGTGAGTGTTGGTTGGAGTTGAAGGTGTGTAGATATATGGAACTCACATGAAGGATTTCTAAATAGCATAACATATTATTTTATGAAGTTTGTGGAGCTCTATTGGCGATCTTCATGGTTTGTAGTTGTGTTTCATAGAAGTGTGAGTGTTTTGGTGAGCAATCTGTTTGATTGGCTTTTGATCTATCTGTGATGGATGTGTATTAGATGATTATACAATTGAAGTATGATGGTTGTGATTTCATATTTTTCAAATTGTAAATGTTCAAGTGTTGCCCAGTTGAAGACATGTTGGTCTATGTTCTGGATAATGCAATAATAGTAAGATGGTATAGAAGGTTTTTTGATTTAGTTTATGACAGAGAAGTTACAAATGATTATACAATTGTAGTATGGTGTTGGTGGATGTAATATCTTATCACATTTCAACTTTCAGGTGGTCAAGTGGTCTGCAATTGAAGCTACTTATATCTGAGTTTTGTTTGGTGTTGATGCAATGCAGTAGTATGGATGAATGTATTGCATTCCTTAGTCCTCAATTGGATGGATTGTTGTGGATCACAATTTTGGTGTCCCAGATGTTTCTTGTTACCTATTTGGTTGTCCACAAGTATTGTTTGTGCTCTGGATTGGATATTGATTTAGTTGTGTTGGTGTAAGTTAATTGTTTCATCTTTTGGGTAGACTCATGTTTTTTCGTCCACGTGGTAGTGTGTGGTTGTATGGGAGCTATTTTGGGAGTATTTTGGAAGGCGTGTTGAATTGGTGTGATCCTTCACACATTTCATTTCCCTTTCACATTTTCCTTGGAGATTGTTTTGGGCCGATGGTTATGTATGAACATGTTACATCTTATTAGATAGACCTAATGGATGTTATTGAGGTTGCAGTTAATATTTAAAGGACATAATTATTGTATGTATGAGATGTGTATGGTGTGCGAAGTCATTGTGATATAGTTCAAAGGTTCGAATGTGTAGAAAAGCAGAGATGAAGACTGTTTTAGATGTGTACTAAATTGAGACTGTTATCAACATTCTGATATATGCTTTTTCTATAGTTCAATCTTATTGATATCATGTATTAGAAGAATTGTACCTTGCCTTAAGAAGTGATCTTCAGTGTATGCAAGTAACAACTGTATCTTGCCCCAAGGTTGTGCGACTTAGCTTGCAATTCATCTTCCAGAGTAGTGAGCTTTGTGGCCTTTGACCTAAACTTTGTAATCAATATAATATATATTGAGTTTGATTCTCATTGTGGTTTTTCCACATAAAAATATTAGTGTCCATGTGTGTTTGGTTTAGTGATTTCAATTATTTATCTTCATGCATATGATTGATGAAATAAATGATTAAGTAAGAAGTTAAATCTAATCAAATTTTTAGTATATGTTGGTTCACCCTCACCCTCTCAACATTTGTTAGTGTTCAACAATTAGTATAAGAGATTGGTTCTTTGAGAAGCAGTTTGACCACTAAAGTAGATTCGAGATTTAAACACTATGTTTGAAGAAAATAATATGGATCCAAATGAGTGGGATTTTGAAGTTGTTGTTGATATGGAAGGAGAAATAAGATATTCCGGGCGGATCTGGATAAAATTAGAAATAAATGCAAGAAAGTAGAAGAAAAGATTGCCTATCCGAGAAAGCTACTTGTTGAAGGAAGAAAGATTATGGATTATCTAGAAATGAAACTAAATGACAAGATAGAAGAATGTACAAGACTTGGAAAGGAAGTGAATATGCTAAAGAAGGAATTGAAGGATGCAAAAAAGAAGATCGACAAAGGATTGAAGCTTTAAGGTGGTAGTTAAGTACTTGATGTGATGTTGACTGATAAAAAATAAAACAAAGACAAAGGCAGACTTGGTTTTGATGAAGGCGAAAGTTCTAAAGTTCCAAGCAAAGAAGATAAAGGAAAGGAAAATGTCAACGATTAATTGATGAACAATAATGATGATCAACAAGGTTTTGATTCGGTTTGGAATAAGAATTCAGAAAGACTCCTCTTGCTCAAACTAGGTACCCGTCTACTTTCAATGGTAACTATTTTTCATGAACAAGTTTGGACATAGAGCTAGTGAATGTAGAAATCAGATTAGATCTCAATCGTTTAATGGTCAATGTTACAATTGTAATAAGTTTAGACATAAGACACATGAATGCAAAAGTAGGATGAATTGGAATGGATATGGAAATACCAATTATGGCAGAAATGTTCAATATTTTAGTGGATATTGTTATTGTTGTAACATGTATGGGCACAAGGTTGTTGAATGCAGGTCTAATTTTAGAAGGAATGGAAATGGTTTGCAACAATGTTTGGTATGATACAATTGTAACAAATTTAGACATATTGCCAAATTCTCCAAAGGAAGAAATGGGAAAATGGACCAGAAAAGAAGATTGATGTTAATGTTGAAATGAAGAAGATGCAAAAGATGTGGGTAAAGAAATTTGATGGAAATGTGGAGGAAAATATTGAGGATGGGTCCACACCTACTCTTGGTGCTGATTCCTCTTTCGACAACTACATAGATATGCACTATTTGAGGGGGAGAATTGAATGTAGATCTTGTGTGTCTCTTACAGTTAGGACGTTGAGTTTCTTTCAGAATGGAAGAGGTTAGGAATGCATTTCTAGAGGATAGTAGATGGTTTCTTTGATCCAAAGCGTTGTTTGTAAAAATGGCAAAACAAAGTTTCAACTTTTGTGTGTTGTATTGATAAAACGCAATCCATTCAGTGAATTCAGGTTGTTGACTATCACATGTAGAACTCTTCAATTGTTGAGGTTGAGGTTCTTTCTCTTCTTCAAAACTTTCAGAAATACTTGAGCTCTCCTCATCATTAGGTCCAACAAGAATGTGCATTTCATTTTTAATCAAAGTAGGTGGTACTTGAATTACCTCCTTTTTCTATTTCTCTTCCTTCTTTGGTTGCAAATTAATGGTTGAAGGTTTCAATTCTTAGAAATCACACTTCTGCTATAGAGAACCTTTTGTTGGCAAGAGACACTATATCGATAGAGGTTAGTGCGTGAGAAATGTTTTGGGGTTGTCATTGATGGCAACTCTGATCAGAAATCACATTCGGTATATGCAAAATTAATCTACCAGAAGTTTGATATCCATTTTGCTTCAATCTGGAAGGTGGAATATAGTATGCGGCAGAGTATGAGTACATTGAGTAGAAATCAATTTTTGGTTGTATACTTTTGGTTGCGGTGGAAGAGTTAGGTGATTGGATGTTCGAGACAACTTAATTCACAATCCTAGCATCCGATATTGATTCTCATGCAAGATAGAAGATCCGATATCCGGTATTTCAGGAAGAACATGGTTATTTTGGTGAAGCGTGTTATGCAGAATCTTTGGGATGATTTTGCTGATTGGTTTTGAGTTCGAGGTGATTGAACCGACATATGTGAAGCATATTATCAATTTGTTTAGGTTCGCATATGGATTTGTAATCGGATTGAGCCGACTTATTGTTACACGTTTCATGTTTTGCAAATATTTTGAAGCCGACATATTGGTGACTTAATCAAGTGGTGCAGATATATAAGGTTGATCTATTTGATCATTTTATGTATGGATCATGATGTGCGAAGAGTGTATGAGTGTCTGAGCGCAGTTTAACATGTGCCATCTTTGATTTAGTGCTTTGGTGTATGACAGAGCAACATGACAGAGGAGGTTATTAGAACAGTGAAGTCAGTCACTTTGCACTTAACCAGAACTTCATTTTGGCATTTGTAGATGCTACTTACCAGTTCAAACATTCTTGTTATCATTTGTAATCATTTGTAGGACAATGAGTCCTCTGGGGTTGTAGTCCTCTTTTGTAATTGAGTAGTGAGCTCTACGTAGTGTGCCTGAATGCATGTGGATTCCCCTCTTGTAATATTATTATTCCTGATCATAGTATTATAATATTGTGGGTCTCAATTCCACCGTGGTTTTTCCCTTTTCGGGTTTCCACATAAAAATTTCAGTGTTATGGTTTTGTGCTTGTTTGCATTTAATTTTTGCACTTTGCTTTTATTTATTTGCATTTGGTGGTTTAAGAATCAACTTAAGAAAGTTGTTAATTGTAGAACACCAATTCACCGTCCCTCTCAGTGTTCATTGATTCCAACAATTGGTATCAGAGCCTAGTTCCTCTGAGGAAGCCTAACAACTTGAGGAAGATCCGGGAGAGTGAATCAATGGACTCTGGTTTGTAGAAACAACTTATTGTGGCACTTGAAGACCTAGATGCAACAAGGAAAGAAGCAAGTATCTTAAGAAGAAATCTGAGTGATGCTGAAAATTTCATTTTCATTGAAGAACAAGTGAACACATCCAGAGAGAAGAGAAAGGAGTCGATGGAAAAACTCAAGGAAAAAGAAGAACAAAGCATTGATGATCAAGTTCTGAAAGACAAGATAGATGAATGTGAAAAAATTGCTACAAATAATGTAGTCCTAAAAAATGAAATGCAATCCATTATGATGAAGCTAACAAAGTAGATTGAAGACAAGAAGAAGAATGAAGAAAGTTTGATTCAACCATTGAAGGATAGATCTGATGAATGTTGTAGATTGAATCATGAAAATGATCTAAATTGATACAGTCCCAAAATAATGAGCAAGATCTTGAAAGACAGATCATAATTCTGAGAGATGAACTTACCACTGCTAATGAGTACAAAGAAAAATTCAATGCTAGCTCAGCTAAGCTGGATGAGATGCTAAAAAGTAAGAAGAATAAAGTTGATATGGGAGGATTTGGATTTGAGAAAGGAGAAAGATCAAGATCTAGTCAAAGCAATCATCAGAAGAACAAGAGATCTCTAGTAAGATAGCCTAATGCTTATAAATTCAATGGTAAATGCTTTGCAATGCAGAAATAGAACTAATCAGAGTAATTCATCATTCTCCAGACAATGTTTCAATTACAATAAATATGATCATAAGTCAGTTGAATGTAGAAGTATGGTAAATAGGATAATTGTGAGATGCTATGCTTGTGGAGGATTTTGACATATTGCTAACAAATGTAGATCAAGAGGAAATCAAGTTAATTCCAGACCTAATCAAACAAACAACATTGTTTGCTATGATTGCAACAAATTCGGTCACATTGAATTTTTTTGTAGAAGCAAGAATATGAGCAAGAATGCTCCGACAGACAAGAGCAAAGTAGATGAAAAAGGGAAAAGCAAAGGTTGAAGAGATCAAAGAGCAACTGAAGAAGATGCGGGTTAAAAAGGATGATTCACATGCAGTAAATGGGTCCACACTTGATTCCGGTGATGGAACCTCATCCAGTAACTAAGGCATTTGGCCTTAGGGGGAAGCTCTTTATGTTGATCCTTAAAACCCCCTATCTGATATCTATAACCGACTGCGAAAGGTTGCAGATTATTGTAGATGGTTGTGTAGATGATCCTGAGAGATATCCAGAAGATTTCATGCCGATTTGATGCTTTGGTACAATATTCATGAGATACAAAGCATCTGAGAGAAATTTAGGGTTGAGATTTTATTGCACCTTAAAGTTAGGTATTTGAAGGATAAAAAGGAATTTTAACATTCATTTCTCACATTGTGTTCGAAGATAAAGAGCAGAAGAGTGTGGCGAAGAAGATTGCGTAGCTAAACCAGAGCTTGAAAAGATTCGATGAAGATTTCTTGCATTCGATTGAAGACAAAAAGGTATTTTCTGAGTTCGAGCTATTTGTTCATAACCTTGAATTCGATAATGTCATCATCTGGTGTGGCAAATCCATTGGTTGTTGAGATAAATGATAGGGCAAGAATTATGTTTAAGAAACACCCATTCAAATCGATGGAAAATGATCTGAATGAAGCATTTTCATATGTTCTGTATGGGTTATTGCACGTTGAAGATATTAGGGCATACATCCATTGCAATAGTGAGGAGCTCAGAAATGCTTAAATCCTATCTCTGTACACCAAGCACATGATGGATAGCATGGGGAATCTGAAACCTGATTTCAAATCTCTGCAGAATAAGGGTTTCATTTAGTTTGTGAACTTTACAGTTTTTTATGAATCCGAATGGGTTAGGTACATTTTGAGCAGTGCCCATGATGAATTCATATGGCTTGATAAACCATACAAGATCACCAAGAATGCAATACAAGTGGTGGCATATTTAAATGCAACCAGTGAAAATTCCTAGTCTAAAAAATGTGAAGAACACGACAATGACAGAGGTAACCGGTTCCCAACATGATAGAAGATCAATGACAATCAGTGACATTGTTGAGTATGATGCCAGATTTGTATCCATGGTGACAACATACAATGCATATCAATCTAGCAGGGAAAACTCAGTCCTCAGTACGACCATTTATGATGCTTATCAAATTTGTAAGGAGAATAAATTGTATGATCTTTGTGGAGTAGGGTAAGTGCACCAAGATGGTGAGCAAAAAGGGGGTATAAGTGGCCACTTTTTTTTAAAAAAATAGGTAAACCTGATCTTCAAAGAGATATTTGAAGGTCATGCACTCAAAACTAGGAGTTGAGAAAAGAATAAGAATTGTAGTACTCTGAATCTAGTTTCTAAAATATTAAAGTTTTTAAAAATTGGATAAGATTAAGAGGGTCAAACCTCTCGCGCACGAAAAAATGTTCCTGATTTTTTTAGAAAAACATAACATAGTTGTTTTCATTTGCTACACAAAATATATAGTTAGATTTAGTATTTTGCAAAACCCTTTGGTAGGATGATAGGTAAGAGCGAGATCTAGTAGTTGTGTATTTTTTTGTAATCTTCCGTTGAGTATTTTTTTTTATGATTGTTTGAAGTGATTGCATCTTGAAAATTTGGTACTTGTTCGTATGCTGGGCATAACTTGCATCAAAATAATAAAAAATGCAAACTTCTTTTTTTAAAAGTGTATAGAATATAGTGTAGAACAATAATATGTAATTTATTTTGAATTTGGTCAAGTATATCAAAATTTATTAAAAAAAAGGTAAACATATGTTTGTTAGGACTATCAAGGCACTGGTAAAGAAAATTAAAGTTTACTATGCTAATGTTGTCCAAAAAAAGAAAAATTATATGGTTTAAAAATTGAGAAGACGTGTGAGATTGTGGTGGTAATTTTAGAGATACCCACTTGATCATTTGTAAACCCGATGATGACGAAGTCGAGAAATCATGTAGGAAGCTGAAAAAACATGTAAAGGGACAAAAAATGGGCTTGCAAGCCTTAGGGTCATTTTCCATCCTTCTTACCAAGCCAAAACCCGCACGGGTTTTGAAAAATAAAAAGTACTGTTCACAGTTCTACATAACCTGTACGAGTTATGTAGAACTAAAACCATTATTTTGTGTTTCACAAAACCCGTACGGGTTATGAAGACATAATAATGTATGCTTGTAAACTTAGCATTTACTACACATATGTATAGACATACATATATATTATGTGTTTATGTATGTATATATGCATATCTATAGTTATATATACATATATTTACATAGATATATGTATATATGTTTGTATACATGCATGTTTCTCTTCTTTTCCTCTCTCTCTCTCATCTTCCTTCCCCATCACCGTCTCTATCTATTCTAAGACCTAATTATCCTCCTTGAGTTCTATCTCATCTCTCTTCCCCTCGCACTTCTCTCTCTGTCGAGTCTCTCACCCTTTTCTCCTTCTCATTCTCTCTCTACCTCATGTCTATCACCCTCTCCTCCTTCTCCTACTCTCTCTCCCTATCCCTCTCTCTCTCTCTCATTATCATATCTTATTCTCACCCTCCCCCTTCTCTCTCTTTCTATCCCCCTCCCTCTCCCTTTCCCCCCTCTCCCTCCCCCTCTTGTTATCTTATCCTATTCTCTTTGTCTCTGTCTTTGTGTCTGTCTCTCCCTCCTATTCTCTCTGTGAGATTTTGCCAAGATCAAGAGCTCAATGAAAAGTACAATAGAGAGACAAAATAGATGATAGGAATAAACTGTATTCTATCAAGATGAAAATACTAATCAATTGGATCATCAAACGTTACATACAATGAATATGAGCTTGCTTATATAGGCGAGGCTATATGGATTTGTGAGCACACAATCATGACATGTGGCTCAATAAGAAACAAGGGTAGGTAGGAAATAGGTGTGGTAGGTAGGAGAAACAATATAATATTCCACATGAGGTGGATCACCCACCCAATGTGGAATGTAACAACAAGATAAGACCACAAAAGGTGGAAATTCTCCTACACACACTATCCCAATGTGGCACAAACACCCAAGTGTCTTAGACCCAAATTACTATGAAATGCATTATCTTAAGTAAACTTAAGTAAGGTGTAATAATATCCAACATTAATAATTAATTACACCAACACTCTCTCTCTCCCTCCCCCTCTCTTTATCCTATTCCCCCTATCTCCGTCCTCCCTCTCCCTCTCCCCCAATTTGCTCTCTCTCTCTCTCTCTCTCTCTTAATCCTAATCACACACACACACTCTCTCTCTCTATCTCTCTCCTCACTTCCTATTTGGTTTCTAGTTCTACATAACTCGTATGGGTTATGCAGAACTAAGGCCAAAATTTCCTCAAACCTCGTATGGGCTTCTAAAATATATAATGTACGGGTTTTGAGGAAATTTTTGTTTTTTTAATTATTTTTACCAAGCCTAGCATGTTTTTGAATTTTCAGAACATGCAAGGGTTATGAAAAATTTCATTTTTTTTGCATGTGGCTGCTTTTGCGTCCTCCATCTTGGTGCACTTACCCAGTACTTATGAGGGAGATTATGAGCAATCTAAAGAAGATAAAGCAGGATAAGAAGCAATTTTTTAAAGTTTGGTACTTTGATTATCTATCTAGTCTTCTATTTCATGAAGGAGATCCCCAATGTAGGCAAAATTCAATGGGCATATGACAAACCGGTGGCAGTGTAAATCAAGGAAGCCTTACAAGGATTAGGAGATGCACAAGCACATAAAACTATCCTGTGGGGTTATTTCAAATCCTTCCAAGGCATGATGCAGAGTAGGGAAAGGATCCTGAAGAAGAGTAGAGAAAATAATGAGGACACCATATGCTTCATGGCGGAAATTGACCAATGGCTAATGGAAGTTGTTGAACCAAGGACAATGTGGATCATCCCAATGAGGTATGAAGTTGATGAAAATACTCTTGATGTGTATGCTCAACATCTTTTAAGTAAGCTAGTGGATGAAAAGGAAGAAAGATTTGGGACTTACAAGGAGAAAAGTTTAATCTTTCACTCCCAATTCACCAAGCCCAAAATGCAGAAGAGAGTGAGGAAAGAAGTAGAGCAGCTTGCTGAAGACATGGGAATTACAAAGGAAGCAATCCGTACAACCCGAGAGAAGAACATCTTAAAAGAGGAGGAAATGGTCAAACCCAAGACCAAACTGTCCTCTACTCCTCCTAAGTCAAGGCAAACCAAGTCAGCACCTTCCTCCAGTGCTCAAAAGCTTGTTCCTCCACCAAAGCCTTAATCCAAATCATTTGGTGGAGCATAGAAAAGGAAGAAAGGTGTGGTAGACACTACACAAGAAGAGATCAAATATGATGAAGCAGTGAGGGAAGTTAAGAAGACTGCTACTTCTACCAGGGTAGTCAAGAAGCCACCATCCGGTGAAGGTCGACCAAGCAAAAAGCCATGAGTTAGAGTTGAGCAATCTGGAAGACCTCGACCTAGCAAGAAGCCCAAATTTGAGCTTGATGAAGATTTGAAGTCTGGAAAACTTGAAGGTAACTACACTATTGTGCCCCCCATCACATTAAGTCAGATAGTTGATATAGTAGTAAAGGAAGGGAATTTGAAACATATATCAGAATGGTATGAGAATTATGATGAAAATGGTAAAACAACACTAAAAGAAGTCATTGTAGAATATATGATTGTATATAATAAAGCCCTGATAGAATTATCATCAATGATTCCAAAGGGTCTATATGAAATTTTGGATGCTAGAAGGCATACAAGTACTCTAGAAGATGAGAGCATGAAAGAGTATGTATTGGTTAATTCATGCTTTGTAATTTCTAAGAGTGAAGTAGACAGACTTCTTAAGATTGCAAAGAGCAGATTTAGAAGAAAAACCAGAGTTAATAAGATCATGTTTGGAAAGGTTGATGAAGTAGCTGAGGAAACATAAGCAATTTTAAAACAAGTTTTGGAAGAAAACAAGTATGCCATAAATCCGGTGAAAGTTGACACCCATCTGGAAGTACATACATGGGATGATATCTTCGCTATGAGTGAACAAATGAACAAGATGTAGTTGGAGACGATACTGTTGATAATCAGAAGGTTACATACTCCGGTTAAGTTGATCAGAGTCCTCTAGTAACAAATGTTGAATCAGAGAAGACAACTGAGGAGGTTGGTAATGAAAAGGGAGAGGCTGCAAAGAAGGGAGAAGATGCAGAGGAGGCAAAGAAGGAGAAGGGTGGAGATAAGATTGAACAAGTTCCAATGACAAGAGACACCATGGACAAGGGCAAGCAAATTATCAGTGACACATATCTCACCAAAGGGCCTATCGATTTGAACTCACTATCTCCTATCCAAGCACTCAATCTTGCAACACTTGCACATGCCAAAGCTAGTGAAGATTTATTGAAGTATCACTCCGAGGATAAAGAGCTCATATCCATGGCTACAAGTGTGTTGGAGAAAATTCTACCATGTTTTAAGCAAGATACTGTAGACTCACCCTCCGGTAAGTTGAGGACCATGCTAAAATCAGTAGATTCTCATTTTGTATCTTTAGAGAAAGCTATCGAAGGAAAGGTTCTTAGACAATTCAATGCTATGCGGTTAAAAACGGTTTGAAAATGGTTGAAGGTGATAGGGCTAGTTTGACTGTCGATTTGAAGGCCATTCAAGAGGCATTGGATGAAGGTGATAAGATTTACAAGTCATGTCTTCTTTTGCCGAAGTTCACAATTAAGATTGATAAGAAGATCAAAGAACGCGAAGGGCAATTAGCCTATATTTCTCAATCCTTTACCTCCCAATCAGTTTTTCCCAGCAATCTTGAAGCATAGGTGATGACTCTACTTCACAAAATCAAGAGCCTTAATCAGGAAAAAGATAGAGTGGTTGGTAGAGTGGGAAAACCAAGGAACTTAATCACTCCCTGGTTGGATACCTTGCTTAGCAGTCAACAGGATGCTATGAATGCTTTGAATAAGAGTGTTCCTTTAGATCTTAGAGGAGCAGAGATGCATGCCTATCTGTTTAGTGCTCTTATCAATATTTTGGAGAACCTTAAGAAAGGTTGGGATGATCACCTGCAGTCCTTGAAGACCATTTTTGCAGACATTTTTAAATTTCTGTAAGTTATTGAGTATACCCTTATACATAAATTTTGGTGGATACCTACCTTTTCCATTAATGTTAAAGGGGGAGAGAGAGGAATGAAAAATGATGTATATTCACAGGAGGAGCTTGTTGAGTTGTTGAGTTGTTACATTTTTGTAGTTTTGAAGTTTTGTAGTGTATGACAATGTCATTTTTCATCAAGTGTTGCCATCAATGCCAAAGGGGGAGATTATTTGCAAGAGACAATGTACTGGTAGAGGTAAGTGCATGAGGAATGTTTTGGGGTTGTCATTGATGGCAACTCTGATAAGAAATCACATCCGGTATAAGCATAATTGTTCTATCCGAAGTTTGATATCTATTTTGCTTAAGTCTGGAAGGTGGAATACAATATGCAACAGAGTATGAGTACATTGAGAAGAAATCAATTTTGGTTGTGGTGGAAGAGTTAGGTGATTGGATTTTCGAGACAACTTAATTTGCAATCCTAGCCTCCGATATTGATTATCATGCAAGATAGAAGATCCGGTATCCGATATTTCAGAAAGAACAAGGTCATTTTGGTGAAGTGTGTTATGTAGAATCTTTGGGATGATTTTGGTGATTGGTTTTGAGTTCAAGGTGATTGAGACATGTGTGAAGCATATTATCAATTTGTATAGGTTCACATATGGATTTGTAATTGGATTGAGTCAACTTATTGTTACACGTTTCATGTTTTGTAAATATTTTGAAGCCAACATATTGGTGATTTAATCAAGTGGTGCAGATATATAACTTGGCTCATCTATTTGATCATTTTATGTATGGATCATGATGTGCGAAGAGTGTATGAGCGTATGAGCATAATTTCACATTCTCTATCTTTGATTTAGTGCTTTGATGTATGACAGAGCAACAAAATAGAGCAGGTTATCAGAACAGTGAAGTCAGTCACTTTGCGCTTAATCGAAATTGCATTTTGGCATTTGTAGGTGGTACTTATCAGTTCAAACATTGTTGTTATCATTTGTAGGACAATGAGTCCTCCAAGGTTGTAGCCATCTTTTTTAATTGAGTAGTGAGCTCTAGGCAGTGTGCTTGAATGCATGTGCATTCCCCTCTTGTAATATTATTATACTCCTGATCACAGTATTATAATATTGTGGGTCTCAATCCCAATGTGGTTTTTCCCTTTCTAGGTTACCATGTAAAAATTTCAGTGTTATATTTTTGTGCTTGTTTACTTTTAGTTTCTGCACTTTGCTTTTATTTGTTTGCATCCAGTGGTTTAATAATCAATTTCAGAAAGTTGTTATTGCAGAACACTGATTCACCCCCCTCTCAATGTTCATTGATTCCAACACCTTCTCTATTTTTGGATTCCAAAGCTTGCAATCTTTCACAGTAACACCTTAGTCTATGAAGATATACTTAACCACCTTGTTCTCCGATTTAGATCTTTTTTCCCTTAACACATGTGCATATGCCTCACAACCAAAGACTTTAAGATGTCTCATTGAGGGATTCTTACCAGACCACACCTCCATGGGCGTCCTTTCAACTAGCACCAAATTAGGTGATTTGTTAACCAAATAACATGCAGTGGCTACAACTTCAACCCATAACTTCTATTCAAGACCATCACCACTTAACATTCTCCTATCCCTCTTCGTCAATATTTTGTTCATCCTTTATGCAACTCCGTTTTGTTGTGGGGTGTATGGAGTTGTCTTGAGTCTCTCAATCTCATGGTCCTTACAAAACCTCTCAAACTTCTCCAAACAAAACTCAACACCGTTGTCAATCCTCAAACACTAATTTTTTATACTAGTTTGATTTTCAACCAAGGATTTGAATTTCTAAAATTGATTAAAAACTTTAGAATTACTAGTGAGAAAATACACAAATGTCCTTCTACTATAGTCATTTATGAAAGAGATAAAATACATAGATCTAGTTATTGAAGGAACATTAACAAGACCAAACACATTTGAATGAATATAATCTAAAACCCCAAAATACTTATGAGAACTAGAATCAAAAGAAACCTAGTGTTGTTTACCATAAAAAAAATATTCACAAAAGTCGAACTTGAAATTACAATCATCAAGGCCTTCAACAAGGCTATTATTTTTTAGGGCTCTAAGATCCTTCTCACCAACATGGCCAAGTCTCTGGTGCCATAACATTGTCTTCTCCACTAGGAGCTTTATCTCCAAAGCATTTGCACCCTTAGGTACCCATAAAGCACAACCATCACATGTAGAAACAATAGTCTTCTTATGCTTTATTTGATGATAATGATGAAGAATCGAAAGCCCTTTTCTTGGAATTTATTGAAACATTATTGCACTAAATCGTGCATGCATCTGACTTATATAAGGTGTCAATCCAAACACCCTTAACAAGCACCATAGATCCTCTTGTAATTTTTCATCCACCAGTCGAGAAAACAACTTGCACACACACACAACTTAGTTTGTGAGGAATCAAGGGCAATGACTCCAAATAAAAAATTGAACATTATTTAATAAAGGATTCAACTATTATTTTGGTATGTAAACTAAGCTTTGTAAATCACCAAAAAGGGCTTGATAAATAAGTGGTTGTGTAACTTGTTAAATATCATTAGATTGTAATTTTCCCTTCGTTGGATAATAAAAAAAAAGTGGACAATTGTTTCTCTGTGGATTTAGCCCACATTCGGTGAACCATGTTAAATATGTGTGTTATTGTGGATTGTTATTTTTGCCTCTTTTATTCTACATTATATTTAATACTATTTATTGCTTCAATCTGCCAAAATCCTAACAATTACAAGGGTATGCAATTTAATACGTTATAATTCCAATTGATTAACTTCAACTTGTATCAACCCTTTGTCTATATGATCTTATATTATATGTTTCAATGCAATTTATCCATCTTTAGAATTTCCATGAATATGATGATAGGCAAATAATCATTTAACCCTATGTTATCTACAAGCTCAAACATTTCAAATTGGCTTAGTAAGAGTAAAGCAATAAATTGGTGTTCAAATATGATGTGTGAAGGCTCCTCCAATCTAGTGAACTAATAAAATTTCTTTAGGTCAATGTGCTCATGATGGTCTTGACTACAAAAAGCAATAGCTATATTCTCACAACTCCCATTTTCAAAATATATTAATGGCACCTCATGAAAATGAGAAGTGTTAAAACACTATGACATAAAAAAGGATGTTCAAAGAAGGTATTACCACATTTGTACATACTAGCCCATAAATCTAAAAATGAATGATAAAAGCTGCAAAACATTTATCCGTTGATATTTGGAAGTAAATCATCAATAAATAAACATTAAATATCACGATCCTATTAACATGTTACCCCAATATTTTTGCTCATGCCTAAAGCCTCACAATCAACTAAAAACTAGCTATTGCTAATGTTTTAATGTTGAAAGTGTTGGTCACATTTGTTCAAACTTTCGAGGACCCTCCTGGACATCCCCTACTTGCTAGTCACAAAAAAATCATTATTTTTCAAATTCTATGAAAGATGACACAAAATCCTTTTGTAGAGATAATTTTCACCTCCTTTTCGATAAAATGACCACTTTTTATGGCCAAACTCCATGTCAGCTGGGAGATTTTAATTCTTTTACTTTTGGGTTACTCATATGCCCAAACAATTAAATCCCAAGTTTTATGTGTCCTTTGCAAAAATGATTTTTGGGTTATGCTCTACTTGGCTCATTTATTCTACAGTTAACATTTCATAAGAAACGAAGCCCTCAGTAAAAATTTATGTAGGGTTTTCAATGGCATCCCAAAGGAACAATTGCCATTGAACTTGAACTATTGAACCTTTTCAAAAAGTTCAAAGTTCGGGTTCAAGTTCAAAGTTTGAGTTCAACCAGAGCGGGTTGTATCACAACTTTAGTTTTTATGAGTGTTAGGTCTTTACATTTTTTTGTCATTTGAACTTGAACTTTGAACCTTCTTTGGTTCAAGGTTCAAAGGTTCAATGCGCAGCCAAATATGAAGACAAGGTGATAAATGAAGCATATTGTGGGCAAAGTCTATAATTTTGAACCTTTTGATTGAACCCCACAAGTTCAAGGTTCACAGGTTCAATGTGCAGGAAAATGGAAAGCTAACACAATCAATGAAGCATATGGGTGCAGTTTGTGTTTTTGAACCTTCTGATTGAACCTCGCAGGTTCAAGGTTCAAGGTTCAAGCCTCGCAGGTTCAAGGTTCAAGGTTCAAGCCTTGCAGGTTCAAGGCTCAAGATCTGCAGGTTCAACGTTTAAGGTTCGATTTCAGAGGTTCAAATTTAGAGTTCAGAGATTCATCAGATGCGGGTTCAGAGTGTGTGAGTTCAAAATTCAGAAACTTCAAAAGTCCAATAACATTGGCATGTATATTGTTTGTAGTTCTCAATGCAACCTATAACCACAAATTTTCTGAGACAAAAAATTAGTCTCGGTGCGGCGGGCATTATTGGAGTTGAGAAAATACAACACCACAGGAGCCCAAATGATCTCTGCAAGCTGAAAAACCTGTTACAAGGAGAAGCAAGGAAGCAAATCACAGAAGAAAGAAATACAGAGAAAATATGCTCAAAAAGAGAGAGCTCAATATTCACAAAAATGTGTAATGTAAAAAACCTTCTTCTTACAATGAAAAGAATGAACTCAACCTTTAATAGGTCAAGAAACCCTAAAAGGGAAAACCTAGGTTTGCACATAATAATTAATAAAAGAATTAATTATTATGGACCTAAAGTTAGCTTAAGTGTAAAAGAGATAAAGGGAACTTAAATAATTAAACAAATATTGTTTAATTAATCAAGTAAATACCCAAATACTCTAACACCCCCCCTTAAGCTAGACTTAGGGAGAAGCTAAAACCTAGAACAGCTATTGAAAGCAGGAAAGATGGGTCCCGACAACAAGGCCTGATCAGGTACCCAAATACAATGAAATCTCTATGAACTAGAGAAATAGAGAAAACCACGTGGGAACAAAACTCTACTCCAAAGAGAGATGGAAAAGAACACCACCGAAGCATGAAGAACCTGCAAACTCTATTGAAGAATAACTGCTGATCTGAAGAACCTCCACTGAAATACAACATGACCAGGTAGAGAAGACTGTAATCTACATGAGTGCCCTCAAATGACACTGCTCGAATTAGAAGGCAAATAAGGCAAACAACTGAAATCGAAGATACAAATGGCATGAAAATACCAAAGCCTGAAGAGCTGATCAATCGAACCACGGAAGCATTAGAACCAACAGGAGAAACCTCCCCATAATGTTGAAGAGGGAGAGGGACATGAACATTGAAAAGAACGACCAAGAAGAACTACATGACGAAGAACCAGGAACATCAAAGGTGCTGAGAAAAGTACATGGTGTCATGGAAGGAACACTCACTTGACACACATCATGAGGCAAATGTCATAGAAGGAACACTCACTGGACAAAGGAAGATGGCAAACAACAGGCAAACATCAACCCCCTCATGACACTTTATTAGTAGTGCATGTACAACAAGGCACAAGATGTGCAAGATTCCAAGTAAACAATGCATGATGGCACTTTATCTCAGTGCGTTTGCATAATGACAATGCTACAATGATAAGAAGGCTTAAAATAAAAACGAGAACCAAAAGAGAGACATCCTACCTAGAGAAGAGATCCTAGGACCTGAAACAACCAACATATCCACCAGAGTGCTAAAAAGAAAAAAACTGAATAAAATATGCACGAAGAAGAATCTGGAAATAAAACTCATATGGCTAGAAAGTAAACAGCACACACTTTCCAAAAATATAAAGTTTTCAAAAAACGGAGTTTGGATGCTCATTCTACGTCCCTAGGAGTGCAAAAAAGAGACCTCACTTCAACTAAAAAAAAATAGTCAAACAACAAAATTAGAAAAAATTACCAATATGACAAGGTATGGCTCAGAACCAGCTTTTCGAGGCCTATTCGTTTTCAAAAAAATGACTCCGTATGCCCAAGATATGACCAAAAAACCAAACCCCCCTTCAAAACAAGAGGAAGGGGTAGTCTGGTGGCTCTGGCGGGCGAATGTGGCCAGGGAGCGACACTCTGGTGGCTGGAGGGTGGTGCCCTGGTGGAGCTCTGGTGGCCGGGGATTGCAACGATGACAGACAGTGTCGGGCGGAGCAGCTGGGCCGCAGGCGGGCGACGGGGCCGGGAGAGGCAACGACTGGCGATGGGGCCGGGAGAGGCAGCGGCTAGTGGCGGGCCGAGAGCTGAGTGCGGTGGCAGGGCCGGGAGAGAGCAGGGCCACCGGGGCCGGAAGGAGCTACCAGAAGCAGGGGTTGGAACGGTGCCGATGGCGGCTGTACGAGGCCTGCAGCATGGCAGGGGCCGCATGGTACCTTGTGTACAGTGGGAACCCCCCCCAAACAACTTTTTTTTTTTAAACTTGATTTTCACCATGGTGTTTGATTTTTTGATTTTTTTTCTCGATCTGCGTGCTAGGGCTGTACGGCTTGGATCTGAGAAAAAAAAACTCCCAGAGGCTCAGGAACCAAAATAGGTCAAATTTTATATGACCATAGGGGTTTTTTGAATAAACATGTATGCTCTTCTCAATGTGCACTTTGATCTTCCAATAAATTAATCTTAGACTTTCATTCAATTTAAACCATTCACACAACTTGTCACTCCTCTACATTATTTGCTCCCAAATGTTTTCTTGTATATACTGCGTTGTATTTTTCATATTATCTTTCAATTTGTCCTCCAAAGTTTTAATTTTATCATTTGCATTCTGTAGGTCTTCTTTCATTTGTGCACATTTTTTTTTTCTTCCTCTACTTCCTCTTGCAACAAACTCATAACTTTTGTATAATTTTTGTGAGCTGGCTCCTTCATCATCAATTTTTTTTTTCTAGTTTTAGCTAGTTTTTCCCTCAATTCCTTCAACTCTGCCTCCATCTTTTCCTTCTCTGCAATTTCTATTGCAGAGCCCAATTTTTTTATCCTTTTCTATAAATCATTGCACTTGTTATCTGTTGCTTTCCTCTTTGATTTGTCATTTGCTAGGTCTTCCTGTAACTTTTTTATTTGTTTCTCCAACTTATTTTTTTCTCTCTCCACCTTTAGTAGTAAAGTGTAGACCAGTTCATTAGTCTTTTTTGACACACTAATTTTGTCCACATTTTGTACTTTGGAAAAATCCATTTGTAGGGTGCTAACTTGAAATTCAGAGGGATCTATCTAACTATGTGGTGGATTTTTATCTTTATTTGGGGGCATAACAACCATGAACTCCATCATATCTTTATGTGCGTCATATGTTGGAAATATCCCATTCATTGCAGGTTGTTCCTCTAAAAGTTCAGCAAGGGCAACACTCTGTAATGCTCTCTTTTTTTCTTTATTTGCATTTGTTGTGCATTCAAATTTTTCATAGTAATCATGTAATTGAAAATATGGACTTGCTGAAGAAATTGATGAAAGGTGAAATAGTAGAGGCTCCAGTTCCACCTATTCATGTGGTTTTAACTAATGCATTATGAGGAGTACCAATAGCCATTCCTGATCCTGTCCCACTATCACTTGCATGTCTAGTTTTTTTAGTCTTTTGAGGGATCTATTCTGAAGCTGTAAATGATAGTTTTGTAGTAGTAGTGGCATTTGATATAGGATTCTGAATAGTATGAGTATCTACCACTAGTGGCCTCTTGCAAGAGATATTTTGTTGTTGCACTTGTCCAACACCAAGACAACTAGTATCAGTAGTAGTACCCATGCAAACCCCACCAGTCGCAGTGGCACTTGACTGAATACTAATAGGAATACTATCCTCAGATTCACCACCAGTGGTAGTGGCACTTTATTCACCACCAATAGGACTGACATAACAAATGCAGGTGGAGTTGGAGGGTAATGAGTAGTACCTTTCTGTGATGAATCTGACGAATCAAGTCCAATGACTGGTTTAATAGAAGATTTTGATTTTGAATCTGATGGAAGTTGTGCCTCAAGTGAAAACCAAATGCCTTCTCCCATGGGACCTAGACCACCACCTTCAAAACCCATTTTTTCCAGAATGTTTGCCGCTTTGCTATATTTTTCTTTCATGGACTAATTGAGTCCACCAAATATTGCAGGGACTATAGTAGTTGTTGGAGTGGCCTCAACCTCATACTCATTTTCATCATTACTCTTGTCATATGCTATTGTGAGATGCTCCATATGCCACAATTTGCTAAACTCTTCATCCTAGTCGATGGACTCAAATTCTGCACTGGTCTTTGGTTCACCAAGATTCTTCCTCATTTTCCAAAAATCATTTGGTTTGGTTTGAGTCCAAAATTTGTCTTTACATTCTTGTAGAATTATTTTGGGAATAGATTTGTTAAATGGATTAGTAGATTTTGGTAGAAATTGTAGGACCTCCTATTTTGGATGATCTACTCTTTTGTCCGCTGTGTGTGCAATGCCATAATTTGTGATGACAAATCTTCTGTTGAAATGTTATTGTCAATGATAATTTTCTCCATCTCTTTTTTTACCTCATCCTAGGAGTCCATGTTTCTAAGCTTTTCTAGCAATGGTTTAATTTCATGTTGACATAACCTTTCAGACTTCCCATTTTTCTTAAGCCTTGCTTGAACTACACTGATTGGATCAACTGCCAGAGACCCTCATCACCAAAACTAAAAACTGTCAAAAAATCATGTGCCACATTGAATGATTTTCTCTCAAATGCGAACCCTCCACATGAGAAAGGAAAGGAAGGAAATATGCTCTTCTTTTGATGACCATGGAAGAGCCTATATGTGCTCTCCAACTATCGTACATATTCCAATGCAAATACCCTGAGTTGTCACATGTATTGGAAGTTTGTAGGGTTTTACAACTGATCTGTAGAACCTTAACACAATGTATTCATCCATGAAGAACTAGTCAACCAATTGTATTTGACTTCCAAGTTGAATTCAATCTCTACAAGACCCAAGAAATCTAGGCATTGGAGTGCTTGTAATTACATAAAACATTGGTGCCAAAAAGAAGTCTACAAAATGGTTGTAGTTTTTTATGGTATCATCCATCCTTATCTTAGGTGTCCATTCATATATTGGACACTCTATTATGTTCTGAGTCTTCTCATCAATCTTATAGTTCACAATGTGAAGGTTGTTGGTCTCGAATAATGCACGATACTTGGATAAAAGAAGATAGCACAAGTAGGACGAGAACCTAAATGTCTTACAATAACCTTTTTTTATCATTAGTAATTGTTTTTGTGTGGTTTTAACAATGTGCTCAACAAAATTATTGTTATTATAAGGATCTAATAACTACTGAGAGGGGGGGCGGTGAATCAGTAGTTAAACATCTCTGATAATACTTCAAAAATAGTATTGGTAACTACTCAAATAGTCCTTTAAACTGATTTATCAAACCATTCACGTAAGTGTTCATCAAGATACAAATAAAGTAATGATATCAAATCCACACATCAACAATGCATCACCACATGAACACAAATGGGAAAAACCACGGTGGGAATTAACACCTAGAAAATATTTTCACTCTTTCAGAATGCGCCTGGTTAAAGGCCTAGCCTGATTAGGAGTTTTGCAATATGCCCGGTTAAGAGCAAACCCTGTTAGGAGTCACCCAGTGAAGGGATTTTACCTTAGCCCTGGTAGGAGCTCTACCCTGTTAGGAGTAACCTTGCTAGAGGATTTTAAACTCAAGTTAATGAGCCACCCAGTCAAGGGATTTACAAATAAGACTTGTTAGGATCTACCTAGTTAAGGGATTTCAATATTGCTGTAACTGTTAGGGAACAAAGGGCAAATGATCTGATCACAACACTCCTTTCTTTCTAGTATAGATCCTTTTTAGCTCAACTTTTCTACACACATGCAGACACTCAAATCTGGTTCAACATACTCTTCTTCTCAAATCATCGACACAAAATCTCTTCTCAAACTCGACCTAAATACACTTTTCAACTAGGTCTATTACATAACCCTAACCACATTCAAAATATAAAGAATTTACAATAAGTGCGACAAAAAAATCCATCAAAATACATTACAGATTATAACAACAAATTTCAAGACAATTTCCATCATTGAATGATCACCTCTCATCACTGCACATCGATTTGATAAGCAATCAAACCCTTGTCACATTTTGCTAAGCCCATCATTGTTTTCTGAGAAATATGATGCTTGTACGCGCTCAAACATCATCTTATCATTACACATGATTTCTGACACGTCATTACTAAGTTTTGAACATGATAAGACCCACCGCCAAACTAAAAATCATTATTGGTTATAGATTTGTTATTGATATACATTCTTCTTCACAGAGTTCATGATAGTAAAACATAACTCACTTAATACATTGAGTTTGTTGATGCGGTGAGGAACATAAATGCATGTTCATGTCTTCAACACTCCTATAAAATTGCAACATCTAACTCTTCACCAATCGTCTATACTAGTATCTTGATCATCACATTGTTCTTGTTTACCGGTCTACAACAACTTAGCAGTTTTGTTGTCTAACACATTCCTCTATCGGTTAGGCTTTACCGATAGGCCTAGATGACTTAGATGACTCAAAAAACATGGTTGTCATCAATGACAACACAAATAAAGTCATCAAACACCTTAAAACTATATCATCATCATCTAGCCAACAATTATATCTTACTAGTTGACTTAGACAATGGATATTAAAAATCATTTCAAGAAGGCTAGCACCCACTTCCCTATCGTTTTCAAATCGCAGGCAAAATGTCAGCAAGGAAATAGTATCCTGAACCCATGGAAAAAAATGGTTATAATCATAAGGAGGCTTATGATTTTGATCCAATGGAGTACAACACACTATTAGAGCTCTGATAAATGAATCTTTATGACTTGGATCGAGACTCTCATATTTATCTGCCATCTTTCCTAGGTAAATGTGGACATTTGAGTTTTGTGCTTCAAACTCTAGGATCAACAAACGAGCAAATTCTCCCTCGATTATGGATAGAATTTCCTCTTTTGTATTTTTATTGACAATTTCTTTTTTATCTTCATCATAATTTTTGGTGTAGATCATGACAAATCCAGGGCAAGGGAATACTTTAGGTAACACCATGCTTCCCAATCTAGCATCCCATGATGCAATTTTATTTGTTTTGTTTTAATATTGTGTTGAAAACAATAAATTTTGCCCTATTTGGATCTCCTGCCTTATTAGACAATGCTTATCTAATTTCTATGATACACTTTTTACTATGGATAGCAGGGTCATAAATACTATAGTATTCATCAGTGAAACCTACTGTTTTAACCAGTTTGGTTAGGTATTTTTTTATTCACTTTGCTTTTTGTTGAACTACTACTTTTTGGTTACCCCATCACTATTACTGTTAATGGTTCAAAATAATGCTAGATACAAGCTTGAAAATGCTAACCCTCAAATTGAACCATGAGATTAAAAAAAATAAAAAACGTAGGATGTAGATTTTCTAGATTTTACTCAAAATTTCTCAATCTAGTAGTCATTTCTGAATCTCCCTGGATTTACCGGTTTGTCTAAGAAATGAAATACGATTATGAGTCACTTATTTTGAAAACACTGAAAAGTTTAAAAGTAATATGTAAGAGGCAAAATTTCTAGAATCGTGTTGTAATTTTATAAATTATTATTCATATCTATTCGTCACTGAAGGAAAAAACATTCATTGCTTTAGTCTAAATTCTGAGGACAGTGGACACATCACCATACACGAGTCACTTTTTCTGGATTATTTTTGAAGTCTTTTTAATCCTTTTCAACTTCCGCCCGAAATAAAACTTATTAGACTTAATTATAGTTAATTAACTATAAAACGTTCAATTCCGGGTGAAGTTCTCAAAAATGTGTTTACTTCCCCACATTCGGCTTGAAATCCACCCTAAGTCATTGATCTATGTGTAGTCTCATAAAATTGGGACCATGCAATTTTCAACCACATTTGGGTCTTCACATTGGCGAAACGAATCCCTAAGCCTGATTGGAGACTCGATACATGCTCACACTACCTAAAGCTTGCATTTCATCGCACCTCACACTCTCCTTTGTTGCTTCCTATCTTGAATTAGGGTAGGACAAGGGTGTGGCGCCCTTGTCCTTGCCCTATTTTTGGCCTCCTCCATTCAAACTTTGCATTGGGCTTTGCTTTTTGGAAGCAGGAAAAGTTTCCCTATGTCGGCTTGTGACAAAAAATCAGTCAATTAACCCTAATTGATGAATATATAAGATGCATTCCTCTCTCCTATTGGCATAAGATAAGTTGGATAAGCGAAAGTAAGGCAAACAAGCATTATCATCATTCAAGCATTGAGCATTCTCAAATCTCCTTTCAAGGCTAGGTGTTGCATTCAAGTCAAGGATTCAACCATTGAAGAGGATATCTCTTGTGACATACAATTATACATATCCTTCAAAAAAATCTATCAACATTTCAATTGCATCCTCCCTTGAGGTGAATTCCATTTCAGACATTTACTTTCATTACTTGCAAGTACTTTTCATCATTTGGTTAATTCCAAAATCGGGGTTTGACTTGAAGGCAAACTCCCAATCCAACAACATTTCCTCTCTTTTCTATGTGTAGGTTGCAGGTGCACAAGTGTATTTGCAGATTCAGACTCTATTCTTAGAGGTAGAAAAACCCTTTTCGCTGCATGAATTTTTCGGAGGATCGAGTGCACTTTCAACACGGTCCTAAAAACTTTCACCCAAATTTGTAGGGGAGCTTTGTCTCAACATTTTACTACTACCTCAAGGTGCACAGCTTCATCCCGCACTTCTATCTCAACTTATAATCATTTATTTGTCACTTTTACACTTAGTCTTAAATTGCGTAATTCAACCTATTGCATTCTAAAAGAGGGGTTACTTTCACTTTCTAAATTCATCATCAATTCACTTGGCATTCGACCTCTTGAGATTGGATCTAGTAAATTCCCCCCTCTCTTTTACATGTAATGTGTGTGTGTGAGAGGTTGAAGAGAATATTTTGTGATACTTTCACTCCTTTCCTTGAGGAGAGAAAAGATTTCCTCTTGACTTCTCCATCACCCTTTTTCACCACATTACATTTTGGTGAACCTGACGTCTTACATGCTTGACATTTCAAATCATTGCATATTTTTCATTTACAAGTTTAATTTTCTTGCAAAATTATACAACTTAGTGGTTAGTTCAATCAAAACCCTAGTTTTCAAAAAAAATGGAATTGAACTTGTGTCTTGTAAAAATTGCTATCTATTGTTTCAGATCTGAAAATTTATTTTCTTGTAAAATTCAATTTCATCATTGTCTTATTCAAATTGTAAATCAAATTCACAAAATTAAGAGGTTAATTATCGAAACCCTAATTTTTAAAAATCAATTTGAACTTGTGCAAAACTTGAATTTACATTTAATTTTTAGATTTAAGAATATTTTCAGATTTGTCTTCTTGCTTAAAATTCAAATTTTCAATTTCCCTCCCTTTTTCAAATTTCAAAATTTTAAAATTAAGTGGTTAGGTCCTAAGACCCTAATTTTCAAAATTAATTGGATTTTGTGCAACATTCAATCTATTTCAATCTATTTCAGTTTTCTAAACATTCCTCAAGGTGGCCCTATCCATTAGGTTTGACCTTTTTCAAATTTGCAATTCAACTTCTTGTCATTTTCAAAACCCTATTAGGGTCCTATTTTCACATTCAAACCTCAATTTCGCCTATCTAAACTTCATAAAATCAACTAATTTTTTGGGGTTAGCTTTAAAATCATCGTAACTTTCATCCCTGAAAATTTCTGAAAAAGTTGGGAGGATCGTGTGCACTTTCAACATGGTCCCTGGCTTTTTTCCCGAAATTTTGGGAGACTGTTATGATTGTATTTAATTTCTTAAATCCATAAAATTGGCTGATTTTATCGAATTTTTCTCTCTCTAAAATAAAAAATTCTTCGCAATTTCAATATCACAACTTTCAAGGAAAATTTTGAAATTAAGTGGTTAATTCTAATCTGCCCTGAGTTTAAAAATTCAAATTTTAACAAAAATAATTTTGAAATTAAGTGGTATTTAATTGGCCCTAATTTTAAATCTCAATTTATTAAATTCTTTTGGAAATTGTGTCATTTCTGTTTCAACAAAGTTCAAATTCTATAATCATAAATTCCTTGAATTTTGCATTATTCAGTTTTGTAAACTTTGCTCCCAAAATTCAAAATTCAAATTTCAAATTCAAATTTTCCCTCTAGTGCATGATTTTTACTACTATTAGTCCTTCCTACACTATCGTCGTTAGATGAAGCATTAGAATTAAGGCTTCCCAAGGTTTAATTCTTGAGGAGATGGAGCCTAATTTGGGTGACTTTTTCAATGAGGATAATGCTAATTCTTCTCATCCTCATAATAACCCTATCTACCCAATTGATGATTCCAATGATGAAGAAGAAGCTTTAACTAGAGTTTCCATAGATCAACTTTCAAAATTGGATAATCAATTTGACAATTTTCAATAATGGATGTCCCAAGAATACCCTAATAGTGAAGCTTTTCCATTAATTGAAGGCCTAAAGTGCATGATTCAAAGTGATAAGAATGGAATTGATATATTGTGTGGCATCACTCATATTTTTTATTCTAATGTCATGCCTATAAAGAGTTGTGCTGAGAACTTAGGTTATTCACAACTTTCTACACAAATCAATCATTCTATTCCTTTGACCATTGCGATGGCTAGTATTCCTACTTTCACTTCAAACATCATGGCTACATTAACTCAACATGTCATACCTACAACCATTATTCATGGGGGAAATACCTCTTCTTCAATAAGCCCTTCATCCTTACCCATGCCCTCAATAAGTATTCCCCTTGTATCTCACCCAATCAATGTGATGCAAGGGGGCAATTCATCCAATCATTTTATTCCTCCTTTTAGTGTCCCATTTCCTAGTCAATCATCTCCTATTCCTAATTGCCATAGTATTCCCCCACCCTATTCTCAATCAATGCCTTATTTTAAGAACATAACACCACCTTCTCAATCAAACATGTCTAACATGAATTAATAATCTTGCTCAAACTATGTCATCATTGCAACAACAAATCGCTTCTATGAGTCAATCCAAGTTTAGTATGCCCACATTTGACGTTGCGAGCCCACTTTCTCTTGATATTGTTAGAGTCATCCCTCCTAAAAATGTTGAAGTCCCTCAATTGGAACTCTATAATGGAAAAGGTGATCCTTTAACACATGTCAAGACATTCCAAACTTTGTGTACCGACTTTGCTTATGATCAAAGATTGCTTGCTAAATTATTTACTAAAACATTGAGAGATAAGGCTTTACAATGGTATTTCTCTTTGCCTTCTTATTCTATTACTTCTTTTCAACAATTAGCAAATGCTTTTATTCAACAATTTTAAAACAACATAAGTCCTAAGATCACTTTGACTGATTTAATGCATTGTAAACAAGGTGTTAAAGAAAAAGTGACTGATTGCATTGGTAGATATAAGCATTTGTGCTCTCAAATTTCTTTTCAAGTGTCCAATAATGATATTCAAAGAATTTTCATTTCTAATTTGCAAAAAGATATTAGAGAAAAACTTCTCGTTTCTGAGTTTACTTCCTTTCAGCAGTTGTGCGCAACACTACCCAATTATCAACTGACTGTGAGTCAACTGGAGCAATCCACTCCTATGGCTCTGAGTGATAAGGGTGATAGTGGTCAACAACCATTTGTGAAGTTCAAACGTAGCAAAGGAGTCATCAAATTCAATGACAATATCAACAACAACAATGTGAATGCTACAACAAGTGTGCCTCCTATTTCTATGTTTTTAAAAGAGAAAAACAATTTACTCCTTTGAATGAATCTTTACATAGCATTATGTCTTATTCGTTACAAAGAAATGTTATCACACTTCCTCCAATAAAACCAGTTGACCCTTCTAAGGAAGCCTCACCTTACTTTAATAATAATTCTTTTTGTCAATTTCATCATCAACCTGGTAATGACACTGAGAAGTGTTTTGCATTAAAAAGTAAGATTCAAGATTTGACTGATAATAATACTATATCTGTGGCATGTGTGAATGATAAGGGAAACAATCAGTAGCCCCTCCTAATCAAAATCTTAAGATTTTTATTGATCCTTTACCTTCTCATATGTCTAACGTGATTGAGATGAAACATACCTATTTATCTCCTTCTAACATGACTACTACGGTTCAAAATTGTTGGCATTATGGATGAATTGATTATGTGTTGCATTGATGTTTTGTCATTGATGTTAACACTAGTTGTTATGGATGGTTACCAGTAGAAGATCTAGTGTTACCGACAGAAGAGACTATCTGTTGAACATTTTCGACATGTTTGGATCAGTGAAGTATATTTGATTTCATGTGTTATATTCTCCATGAGCATGTTTTGGTCCATTGGTATTGGCTTGGTAATTGGATGTTATCATACACTCTGGTAAACCCTTACCAACACTGGTTTAAGGCTTTATCGACAAAGCTTTCATTGAGGAATTGTGATAGGATGCACAATTGGTGTTGGTGCAGCTTCTTCATGGATTTCAAGATGCCGAATATGTTCATTGATCATGCTTCAATTGCTTGAAGACTTTCCTTTGGCATGGTGGACCCAGAATAGGTCCGGTACCTATCTAGGTTATGGACCGGTATTATGCTAGCGTGTACTCTACACGTTATCGAGATGCTTCGAGATGTTTTATGGATTTGTTATTATTGTTTTGGTCTTAAGCCGACATGGCATATTATTGTAAATGGAATTATGTAATGATCTTATTGTAATATATTTAGGTGGCTGACCTAATTGGTTTAGGCCTTAGGGTTTGTATAAATAAGAGGTAGAAACTCTTTGTAAAGTATCATGGTTATTGGAAAGGTCGTGGTCAAGGAATGTAATATGCGAATATTGTAATATCATTTAGGAAGAGGTTTTGGTCGATCATTGGTGATCGAATTGGATTCAGAAGAGGATTTAGTCCTTCAACACTAAGCTTAACCAAGACTATAATCAGGCATGGTAGATGCCATTTCCAACAGTTCACTCTATTGGATTGTTGTCTATTTATCTTGAGAAGGTTGTATCCTCTCTGTAGTCAGTGAGACTCTTTTGTAATGAGCAGTACGCTCTAGGCAGTGTGCCTTCATGCAAGTGCAGGCCCCTCATTGTAACACATACTTTCTGCAGAACTATCATCTAACTATGGGTAGGCTTCCCACCATGGTTTTTCCCTTTCCAGGTTTTCCACATACAAATCACGGTGTTATGTGGTATGGTTGTTTTGCATTGATTATCTGGTTAAGTTGTTAAGTTGTTTTGTTTACCAGTATCTATTCCTACCGACATCTGTCTGTGCTGTACCAATACTTAATTTCTTTAAGGTCATATTGTGGATTAAAAGTTATAATCTGTTAACAACTAATTCACCCCCCCTCTCAGTTGTTCACTGCTTATCCTAACAAAAATTTGGTGAATATGGTAGAGAAACAAAGAAAACCTAAGGATCTATGTATCACATTTGACCCTAGTGAGACCATTAGAGCACCTAATGGGCATTTATACATAGTTGCAAAGATTCAAGAAATGCCTTGTCTTGGTGTGCTTATCGATCCCTCTTGCATAGTTAATATCATCACTGAGGAGTATCTTTTCATTTTACGTTTGCATAAACCAATCTATGATGACACTTATGTGGTTGTTAAGTTATTTGATGGATTCTCTTGTCCTACCATTGGTTCTATCACACTTCCTATTGAGGTTCACACTAAATCTATGGATGTCAACTTTGTTATCATTCCTTCCTCTGAGCAATTCTATGTGAATTTGTGCTATCCTTGGCTATCTTCCATGAAGGCTATTGCTCCTCCAATCCATAAATGTTTGATGATTTCCCCACAATGGAGAAATCAGAACTATTAACCATAGCTTATTTTGACCAGTTGAAAGAAGCCCAGGTGTTCCTATTGATTTCTTTTGGCCTAAACAATTTTAATATCTTTCGTTGAGAAGCGATGCTCTCTTTCAATCTTATCAAAAGTGGAAGAAAGATATGATCCTATCCTTAAGCCAACTTATAAATCCAAAACTTGATATTCCCATCCTTCTTGAAGATGAGGTTCTTCCCTTGATAGAAGATTCCCAACCTATTCCTATGGATGAAACTATGCCTTCTCCTATGAATAACAATAACATTCTTCCTAAGGTTAGACCTATACCGCCTCCTCATGATAGACTTGGTCTCCTTCCTACACCAAACATTCCTCCTTTATATGGTACAGTTCTGCCTCCTTGCTCTTATAGAGAGAAGAGACCTGCCTCTTCTCTTGTTCAATCTAAGAGACCTCAAAATAAACCTCCAAATACCAAATATGAGAATATTATTCCTTTAAAAAATATTCCTTCTTTTATAAATATTCTTCCTTCTTCTAAGCCTTTTGGTAAGACTCAGCGGAATCGTTGTGCGAGAGACCGCCGACGAAAGCATCGTGCTCAAGCTCGTGAAGTTGTTCCTCAAAATATTAAATCTCCTAAAAAACAAACAATTGACATGATTCCCTTTTCTCCTAAACAAGATGTTGAACCTACATCTCCAAATCATAAGTTGCAAAAAACATGTGATGCTTTTACTTCCATTCGTGTTTGCACTCCTCTTCTATAAATCTTGATGAAAGAATAGGTGAAAATATTATTCATGATGTCAATACAACTCCTAATGCTTTTGATAGTGACTATGAATATGTTGACGTGGACAAACATTTATCTGTAGAGTTTTCAAAAGCCTTAATCCTAGCTCCTAGAAATGAACAAAGTGACTTAGCACATGAGGATAGTCCTTGTTTGGATCTTGTGATAGATCCATCTGTTGTGCTTGATGTCGCTCCTCTGACATGTTTCCCACCTTCCTGAAATAGTGATCAACAAGATCGGGATGTGGATGACGTGCTAGATTAGCTTCATTAGAACCATAGATCCTCTACCTCTCTCTCTTTTCTTACTCTTTTGTGACCATTATTCTATATGTATCCCTGTTCTTCTATGTTCCCTAGTAATGTCTACTTGAGGACGATGCAAAGCATTGAGATCTCTTTTGGTCTCTTTCATGTTGACTCAAAAGACACCTTATATTCCCTTTCTTCCAAGGTAGTTTCCTTTCTTTGAGGAATTACAACTATTCTATGCATATATATATGATATACATGAGTTATCATACAACATACTGACCTCGAGGAAAGCAAAACTACCTCATGATTTATGTTTGTGTTTTCGTTGGGTTTATTCCTCAATTGGGGGCTAAATCCTTGCAATAGCTCTCTCTCTCTCTCTCTCTCTCTCTCTCTCTCTCTCTCTCTCTCTTTCTCTCTCTTGGGTGTATCCTACCTTCAAGCAATTGCTCCCGATAAGGCATGTGCGATCGCTTTAACGTCAGGGCATACACTCCACTCATATTTTCCTTCTTGATACTCAAAGTTACCTAGTGAACTTGGCTTTACTTTGTAATTTTTGGTATCCTTGCTTTTCATGACTTATAGTGAGGGAAAAATTGCTACAGGCAGTCATGGTCCTTCCCTCTTGATCTTCCCTTTTACTTTGTCAATTGATGTCGTAAGATCCTTAGTCCACTGGGGGATTGGTGTATCTATCCTCCTTAACATGGTGAAAGTCTTTCAATCTTCTATCCTTGTACTTTACTGAAAGTATGGGCATACACTTATGCTCCCGCTAAAGTGGGGGTGAAATGTAGCATTGTAAAATTATGACCTTGCAATTTTCAACCACATTTGGGTCTCCACATTGGTGAAATGAATCCCTAAGCCTGATTGGAGACCTGAGACATGCTCACACTACCTGAAGCTTGCATGTCCTCACACCCCACACTCTCCTTTGCTTCTTCCTGTCCTGAATTAGGGCAGAAAAGGGGCGTGGTGCCCTTGTCCTTGCTCTATTTTAGCCCCCCTCCATTCAAACTTTGCATTGGGCTTAGCATTTTTGAAGCAGGAAAAGTTTTCCTATGTCGATCTGTGACGAAAAATCAGTCAATTAACCCTAATTAATGAATATAAAATATGCATTCCTCTCTCCTATTGGCATAAGATAAATTGGATAAGCGAAAGTAAGGTGAACAAGCATTATCGTCATTCAAGCATTCTTTTCAAGCATTGAACATTCTCAAGTCTCCTTTCAAGGCTAGGTGTTGCATTCAAGTCAAGAATTCAACCATTAAAGAGGAGATCTCTTGTGACATACAATTCTACATATCCTTCAAACAATTCTATCAACATTTCAATTGCATCCTCTCTTGAGGTGAATTCCATTTTAGTCATTTAATTTCATTACTTGCAAGTACTTTTCAGAATTTGTTTGACCTAAAGGAAAACCCCCAATCCCAACAACATTTCCTCTCTTTTTTGTGTGTAGGTTGCAGGTGCACAACTGTATTTGTAGTTTCAAACTCCATTCTTAGAGGCGGAAAAACCCTTTTCGACACACAGTTTTTCGGAGGACCATGTGCACTTTCAACATGACAACTTTCGCCCAAATTTGCAGGGGAGTTTCGTCTTGATATTTTACTACTAATTCTAGGTGCACAACTTCATCCCACACTTCTATCTCAACTTATAATCATTTCTTTATTGCTTTTACACTTAGTCTTAAATCGCATAATTCAACCTATTGCATTCTAAAAGAGAGGTTGCTTTCACTTTCTAAATTCATTGTCAATTCACTTAGCATTCAACCTCTTGAGATTAGATCTAGTGAATTCTCCCCCCTCTTTTAAATTTAATGTGTGTGTGAGAGGTTGAAGAGAATCTTTTGCGAAACTTTCACTCCTTTTCTTGAGGAGAGAAAAGATTTCCTCTTGACTTCTCCATTACCCTTTTTCACCACATTACACTGTGCTCATCCAAAAAACGATGGTATATGTTGTCAGTTGTCATGGGTCCCAGGACTTTTTCGATTTTCGGCCACGTCACCAAACACGAGTCACTTTCCAGACTGTTTTTGAAGTCTTTTTAATCCTTTTCAACTTCCAGTTGAAATAGAGCTTTTTAGACTTAATTGTAGTTAATTAAATGTAAAACGTTCAATTCCTGGGGAAATTCTCAAAAATGTGTTTACTTCCTACATTCGGGTCAAAATCCACCCTAAGTCATTGATCTTTGCTCATCCAACAGATGATGGTATCTATTGTCAGTCATCATGGGTCCCAAAACTTTTGTTATTTTTCGGCCACGTCACCAGACATAGTGACACTTCATCGTCCCATGGGTGGTTGGTGTTTCTGGGCGAAGTTTGGACAAAATTTTATCGTTACTACTTTCGGCCCGAAATCTGCCTTACGTCGTTGATCTATGCTCGTTGCTCATGAAAAGGCATGGTTCGAGACTTCAATGGATTTACTTTTCAAATTATTTATCAAAAGTGATGGTCTGAGACTCCGATGGATTTAATTTGTTTCAAGAAAAGAAATTATAAAATTAAAGTTTTTTTCTAATTAAATAAATGCCATGTAGTGGCTAGTACTTGCCTTTATAGTATTATAATATCTGCATATTGTAATAAAATAATTTTCTATGAGCCTATGAATTTATAGATAATAAATAAGATATATTATAATATAATGTAATGTATTGTAAATATTATTTTAAAATATTCAATTTTAAAGTATAAATTATATTAATGAAAGCATTCCTTTAGGGCTAATCTTGAGGTTGTGTGTGGTAGTGGGAAATTCCTCTAAGAGAGACTAGTTTGGTGAAGGAGAGAATTGAAATCTGCAATGGAAGTGAATTTCTTCTTCTCCTGTAACAAGAAGCTTGTCCCATTTGTGGAGAAGGTGACAGACAAAAGATTGAAAGGCTTGTTCAAATGTAAGGACAAAAAGCTTGTTGATTCAGTGAAGTTTATCCTCTGTGAAGACATTGCCTATGTAGGGCATCGCTATCGAACTAATAGCGATATTTTTTCCGTCATAGCAATGTGGGGATTTGGCATTGAGGAGGAGGTGTTTAAGGTGTGGAACACCCTCACCACCCTCATCGAGAAAGACAACCTAATGAATTTGGATGCAGTAATTGCAAGGGTGGTGCCGCAGGTGCGACTCACTCCTGTCAAAGGGAGCTCAGAGAGGGTGGCTACTATCCCATTTGTTAGGTGGCAAGAGGAAGGGTTGATGAGGAGGTGTAGAAGATGGACCAGACGTGAATGGGTAGTGGTGAAATTGTGCGCCAAGCTTATGCATACAGTGGAATTCCTCCACATGTGTTGCATGTGATTTCTCAGGCTGAAGTTGGAAGAGAGTTGTACCCAAGAGAGGCAACTGAGCAGGCCTCCAAGGTGATGGCTAGTGTTAAAGAGGACCTTGAGATTTGTTTCCTGATAGGTCTTCCTGCTCTTGAAGAGTCCTAGTGCTCTTTGGTTTAATGTGCTTTTTGATATGTGTCCTGCATGTTCTCCTTGGGGGTTAATCCCCTTTCTCCTCTTATGTATATGCTTTGAAATTTAAAATCATTTAACTATGGATAGTTGGATGGGCTCTATTATGTCGTCCAAATCAGGGTTGGTCTGCAACAGGGGTTTAGAATAGGTGTTTTGTAGTGTGGTGGTTTTGTGCATGGCAGAAAGATAAAACTGCACACCACATTTTGAATCTTTCTTATATATTAATAAAATTATAAAATAATCGATAAAAAAAATTAATGAAAGCATATATAATTATAATTTCTATAAAATAGTAAAATAATATTTATCTATATGGAAACAAGATATTTTTTTTGGATCGGTAAAAGGCCAAGGGCCACAATTTTATTAATAATTAATAAAATGCTATATTTTACAAACTCCATTCAGTGCGGGCACTGGTAGGAAAGAATAGAGTCAAGAAAACCTCTGGTCTTTCCCAAGACTATTATGTCCAACTTAATTCCAAAAAATCCTAAATCAATCTAAATTACAAAGTTTCTTTGCCCTGGACTTAGCGGAAGAACTAAGGCGATCATTTAGCATTTAGCTCCCCATTTACATGTCCAGTGATCTATTACATCAACTAAGGATTATCCTTTCACTATCTAATGATATGAATCAATCTCAAGATTTTAAGCTTGTTCGTTGATGTCTATTCTTTCTTGGTTAGCTTCCACTCTTCTTGCCACGGTCCTGCAAAAACCACTCAAAAATTCTTCTGCAATCTCCTTTACAAGATGTTAGTAAAAAATATGCTTATAAAAAAGAGTATATGAATCCATAGTGATCATCAATCAGACAACTTTAGCAGTTAGGAATTATCAAAATCATAATGCAAAATGCCTTCAAATTACAAAAATACCCATGAATGATTACCTATTTATATCAAGTATGATTAACTGTAAAAGTTCAAAGTTACTGTTAAACTATATCACTTGAAAGTCTAACAAAGCTAATATATTAAAGCAAAAATAACATTTCGAGGGCTTAAATTTATAACTATTTTAACAAAATTTTGTCTCAGGCTACCCATTAAGCTAGGCCTATGCCCTGGCCGGAATTTTTGGTTTCTCATTTACTCAAATCCCTTCCTCTATGAGGTAGTTTTCAAACCAATCCTCATGATTGGGTCCTTGGACCTGAAAGAACCAGAGGAGAAAGTTTAGGCTCTGCCTAATTTCAGCTCTCCTAAATGCAAATTCACTTGCATCATAAATTGCCATAATAGGCATCCTTGGGACCAAACGGTTGTTTAGTATAAGGGTATCATAGTGCCTTGGTTTGGGAATAGTTAATTCATCATCAATATTAACCAACACTCTATCCAATTCCACAAGGATTCGTCCTACAAATTTGCTTAATATACATGGTAACCGCAAGAAACATTGCAGCAATATCAGGATTAGCCCTAGTCCTATCATCACTTTTCATGAAATCATTTCCTAATATCGTGGCAATTGCATGAATAACTACTTCATGCGGATACTACAAGATGTCATGCAATCTTTCATTCGTAATCTCTCCCCAAAAGGCCATTTGCCTTTTGGAGCTTTTGAGTCTTATCACAGTATCCATCTACATCAAGGAGCTTTATGAGTCTAATCTTAGTCGTCAGGGTGCGATCAAACATCATCTTAATGTTGAATTTAAAGGGGGAATCTTACCTTGAGTAATAAATTCTGAGGGGATATATCATAAATATGTGTGAGTTGTGATTTCAGCCTTTACACATAAGCCTCATATGCAACAATAGATAGGACAAGGTCAATAATCCGGATCGGCCACGTATAAGGGAAATCAACATCCAGCCAGCCTCAAAGGACACTGCTGAAAGGGCAAAAGACAACTTCATTCCTCCACAATAGAGAATGAGTGATACATATCATCATTACTATGTCAGAGCTAACGTAGTTTCAAATCACAAAATAGCAAGTTGCATTGGCAATAGAAGGTGGACGAGATCTTTTAGGATCTAAATAATAAATGCATTACTATAGACAACAATGACTACACAACCCTTAAATATATTTAAGGACATTTTTCAGCATTAGCAATGGTTAACTAGCAGTTATGATGTATGCTACAATTTTTTGAATGGTGCAATGTAAGAGCAGTAGTCGTGGCCACTATAGACCAGGTATAAATTTATAATCATACACCTATGAGTAAAAGAGTATGTGAGAGAGAAACATAAAAGAGATAAATAAGTAAATAAATATATAAAAAGATCAATGGAACAACAACACAAATAATAAATATGTGTGTGTGTGTGTGTGTAGTCACATAAATCTGTCCATTTTAATTAAATGAATATTTACTATTTATTTGATTAAAAACCCACTAGCCATCAGTTAATTAAATTAACATTTAATTAATTCATCCTCAACCATTCTCCTATTAATTAAATAAATTATTCTGTTTATTTTAATTAATTCATCAAACCAAATTCACAATCAATTAAATGAATAAATCCTATTTATTTAATTTAATCCCCTTTCTTCTTTTAAATAAATAAATAAAAATATTTATTTAAATCATTAAGTACCCCCCACTTGCATTCTTCTACAAATGCAAGTTACAACCACAAGTTGAAATAAAGTAATTTAATTTTAATTTAAATCCTATTTTCCCTCACCCACCAAATTGCACTCCTAAATCCCCTTCTAGACCCTTCTAACCACTTTCTAATCATTCCTAATTAGCCTAGTCCATCCCCTAAATATTGTCACATTCCTAAGAAACTTGGAGTCACTTCTCAAATCCTTCAAAGTCTTTGAAAAGAATTTAATGCTTTATGTGTTCAACAAGCTAACCTCTAAAGTCTTCCAAACCACTAATGGCTCTTACATGACCATTAATGGCCCTTACATAAACATTTGTGGTTAAATCCACTTGCTCCCATGGTTAGAGACTTTACCTCTAAACTCAACCCTCATGTAACCCATGTGTCTTCTCAAACATTTATTGCTTTGACCATGGTTATCCTCACTAACTCTTGCACAAGAGTTTATCCATTGGATAAAGACATTATTTATTAGATAATAGCTTTATTCTTTCAAACTCAACATTGACCTTACCTCCCAAGTTAACCCTCAAGTCATGTCAAGCATTTAATGCTTATTCCCTCTCCTCTCAACCCATCTCTTGTTGACATTTGTCATCCTAGGATTGGGTTGAAAGCCCTCACAAGGATCTAAAACCCTTTAATCCTGACCCTTGTTGAGATTATTCAATCTCAACCCCCCATTGCTCCATTTTACCTATAAATAGAGTTCATTTCTTCATAATCTAGATCCTGAAATCTTGTATGCATTTAATCTATAGTCAATTTTAAAGAGCATTCTAGCATAATCACTCATATTGTCATTTTGAACTAAAATTTATCTTAGTTCATTTCATAATATCTCATAGTTTAGTTTGTTTTAAACTTGCATAGCATAGTTTAATGCATTTCAATCTTAAATCTCCATAAGACATCCATAGTGCAAAAAGCTGCTGAGAGCTACACTCATTTAGAAACTTGGAGAGGAGAGGAACAAGGGAGGAGAAGCTAAAAGCATGGTGGAAGGCATTTGGAGATGCCTTATTGCATTTGTTGTCTTAGTTAAATGCTCTATTTTGCTTATAGTGTCTTTCTTGGTATGCCTATTTAGGATAGTCTTTAATTTGTGATTTCTAACACTAACATCTAACAATTGGTTTCTTGTTTGTTGCTTTGTGTTTGTTTATCCTAACCGCCATTCCTTTTTGTAGAGCATCATTTGGTGAACCCGACATGAATCCAACACAAGATTTCTCTACAAAACTACTAACTTTCTTGTTTAAATTGACACACAGGTTGCGGTTTACCGCTTTCGAACACGTTTTAGTGCCTGTGAAAGTTCATGATTTAGTTCTTTTGTTCACCAAAATAGCGCTATTGTCCATCATTTAGCACTTTTGCATTTAAAGTAGCACTCTTAATATTAATTTAGTGCATTCACGCGCTCTGTTTGACAAAATTTTATTCTGTCCGATAGAGTATTTTAGCGTTTTTGCTTCCAGTATAGCGCATTTGTCACTATTTTAGTGCATAGGTTGGTTAAGTAGTGCTTCTGTGTTTACACAAAGTGGCGCTATTGTAACAAAGAGTTGTAATTTTTTTATTGTAACCGAAAATCAAAACCTAGGCTTGTAGAAGCCCACCAATACCTCATTTTTTTATTTTTGACTAACTGTTTGTTTGTTTATGCAGGATTGGAGGAGTTAGATTAGAAAGCATTGAATTATTTCTTTCACTTTGTTTTCAAAGCTGGATTAAAACAAATTCATTGTCTCTTTTGGCTTAAAAAATGAACCTCACATTTTCATTTTGGATCATAAAAAGAATCACATCTTTAGTTTTGGTTTGTAAAAAGAATCACACTTGCAAGTTAAAAAGAACCACAAACTTCACATCAAAGTTTATTTGCAAGTTAGGAACAATCTTTATTTTGGTGCTTAAAATCAACAACACAACTTTCATTTCTTGCATCAACTTAATGAAATTCACAATCAATATTTCGTTTTGGGCAATCTAAAAAGAACAAGCCATTTTTCCTTCAAGCTCATAAACGATTTTACTTCAAGAAAGACGTGTTTTTAATTCAGTTGACCATGATTTTTAAAAGCTCCTAGTTTACAAAACACTTTGCCTTTGAAGTTAAAAGAGAACACCATGATTGTTGGAGAAATATCTCCAAATAGTTAGATCACATTGCAATGAAAATCAATTAAAAAGAGCAAGTGATTTTTGTGATTGGCACACTTGTGCAAAGTTTGTCGAGTGGTACTACTTCTAACACATACTATCCTCTCCCTTGGCTTTCGTGGTCCTAGGTGCAAAGAAAAGTGTTAGTAACACTCAAATTTTATATTTTTAAGAGAGGCCTGCCAAGAGACACATCACTCTTGGGAACGACCTCGCGTGGTAAATCCTTCGAGCCGCTATAGAAATCAGGTGTGAGCAAAAGTTTTAGCCTTGGGTATAATTGTTCCTATAGTGTAACTTGCCGAAAGGGCAAATGGTCCCTACGACAACTTATAGGGCTCTTAAGTGAGTCACTGCAAAATGAACTTATGTCAAAAAACATCGAAAATTACTAAACACCTTTTTCTCTAGAAACCCACCCGTTCTATTGATTAAGGATATTTGTGATAAATTCAGTGCAAGAGCATAGATGGTTTTTCTCCCAAGATACTCACCATACATATTTCCTTGAGTAGAAATATAGATTTTTGAAAGGCTACTTGTATCTTGATAAAAGTGGTGACTCCCCCATCATAGGGATCATCTATTTGTTATGCTCATGCAAGACTTAGTATATCACATCCTTACCTGCCACGACGGGATTCATAAGGTATGTAGTACCAAAGTGTAAGAAATATCAAGGTGTGGGCTGAAATTATCGCAACTGGCCATTTGACCTTAGGGATAAAGTGTGTTTGAAGTATCTTCGTTTTGTGTCAAGACTAGTGATAAACTGAGCCGACTTCAGACTTTTTGGAAAAACATACTCAAAAACATTGTGTAAAAGGGTAAAAAATTTCAAAGATTGGGTTGATTTAGACCCACACTTATTTGTGCCTTTTGAGGCAACATTATTGTGTTTGTGTGCTTGCTCTGTTTTCTTGTCAAATAAAATCAAAACTAATTCAAAACCAAGTATTCATCCAACACAAAATTTTCACAACCAACCTTTTGGCAAACAAATCAAAAACAAAGTGACAAACAAAGGTATCAAAACCATATGACCATCCTCCACATTTTGAGAAAGAGGAATCTTCATCAACATATCAATTTGAAGCAAAGACCATTAAGCTCAAAGGCTTTCATCAAAAGAAGGAGATTTTTCTATCTCAATAGACAAATCTTTGTCTCACATAGAGCCTTCTTACGTCACATGCATCTATATCTTCAAGGAAAATCCAATGAGTTTGATCAAGAATCTTTGAACAAAAAAGCTTTTACTCAATATAGAGATTTGAGATATCATAAAAACAAGGGAGGCAAAATCAATCCTGCCTTTTTTCCAGACATTTGCATAACATTCAACATAGCTCCGGAAGAACCACCAACCCCCAAAAGAGAAGAAGAAGAATTTGTCCCATTTGTAACACAAAGTTTTTATTTAAGTTTAAACATTCCATCCATTCTCACATTCATACATCATCAATCCATTTCAAACTCTCAAAACATAAAAGGTCTTGTCCTAAAGTTCTTTTTCGATATTGCTTGAATCAACACAAAACACATCACTTTTTAGAGTGTCCCTACATCTAGGATAAACTCATCCTAAGAGGCATTTCTATGCAGCTTAAAACTAGTCTATGAGTGCATCCTCTCATTACTAGATAGATTGGTCTACAACACACTTCATACCTCTCTATACCTTATCATCTCAAAGAATGTCGACAAACACAATAACAATTCATAGATGGACTTTGGTAACATCAAACCTTTAGTGCTAGAGATCCATATGCTAGACACTTTACCAAACATTTATCTCTCATTTCATCATCAACTCATCATCATTTTCATTAAAATTCAACAAAAACTTTCAAACAAAATGGCTCAAACCAGATCAAGGACTAGACAACAAGAAATCAAAGAGGAAGAAGAGGAAAATCTCAACGAATTCCAAGAAGCCCTTGGAGGAAACGCAAATGATGAAAATTATCATACTCCCACTCCTGAAGCAATCGAAAGGGCACAAGACAACCCCCTCTTCAATCAACTTTTCAATGAGATCCTCAGGAACAATATTGATGCTCACTTTTTAAGACTTGCCCAAGAGGGAGCCAAACTACCCTCTGATTTTGATACAAATAATTACGGCAAGCATCAGAACACCAGATTCGTAATGAGGATGGAAGAGATCGAAATCACATCAGATACAACCTTCATCAAGGAAATCCCCCACCTCCTCCTCCAAATGACATTGACATGCTGAGGCAACAAGTCGAGAATCTCGCCCAATAACTCCATAGTGGTGCGAAAACAAACCAGTTTTCACTTAACGATATTTGTCCCTATCCCTTTGATAGGAATCTACATATGTCGCCTTTTCCATGAGGGTTTGAAACACCTAAGTTTGTAAAGTATCGGGGAAAAGGAGACCCTCTTGAGATCATGTCAGGGAATTCATTCCACTTGCCTAGAAGTGGCATATGAAGACACGTATCTAATGCGCCTCTTTCCTCAGAGTTTGGCAGGGACAACCACGCAATGGTTTTACTGAATAAGAGTCGGCATTAGGACATTCGAAGAATTAGTCCAGAAATTCATTGCACATTATTCCCATAACATAGAGCGCGATGTTACTATGGCAGACCTGTGTAGCACCAAGAAAAAACTAGGGGAGCTATTTTCAGCTTTCCTGCAATGATGGTGACAAATGTCTAGCAGACATTCCCTTCAGCTACCTGAAAGAGAGCTAGTGGAAATATTTATTTCTAACTTGAACGAAGAAATGGAATTTCATTTAGACATGAAAGACACAGAGTCTTTTAATGACATGATCACATAGGATTTAAAATGTGAACGGGCCCTCATCAAAAAGGGGCTTATCAAAATATACAATGAACCAAAAGGTGCCCCTCGTTTGCGCTTCAATAGTGAAAAACCTAACTTTTGGAATAAAAAGAAAAACATCATCAATGACAGGGTTGTAGATGTAAGGACTATCAAGAGTGCACAACCCGTGGTCTGATTTGCAGGGCCAAACCCCCCTCCTAAGAACAACATGGTTCCTCCCCCACCAAATCAAGGATGCAATGTACCGCAAGAGAAACCAAGGCAAAGACAACAAAATTATAAACCAAAACGTACATACACTCCCTTAGGGGAACCTATTGAAATAGTGTTACGTCAATTGGTCTCGTCAAATCTAATGACCTTACCCAAAACATCTAATTGCGAACATTAGGTCAAACCTCCATGGTGGAGGGATAACGAACATTGCGAATTCCATCAAGGGAAAGGGCTTAAAACAAGTAATTGTCATAGATTGAAAGATCTTGTTCAAGATCTTATTGATCGAGGAGAGATTGAAATTCAAGGACATGACACAAAAACCATGAATAATGATCATCTTATGTTTAAAAATCCACTTCCATCACCAGATCAAAGAGGTCCTTCCACTTCAGGATGAAACACAGATACCAATGATTATACGCGAGCCGGTTATAATTACACTGTGAATCACCTACATGATGTTAATGAACAAATTGCAACCATTACCATCAAAGATCCAAAACATACTTGCAATGTTATTATGCGTCGTAGCAAGATCACCATTAAAGTAGCTCCACAAGGCACCACCTTCATCCCAAAGCAGTACAACCCTGTGGAACAATTAGATAAAACACTCACACTTATATCCATCTTAGAGTTGTTGCACCTATCCCCATCTCATAAAAAAATCTTGGATCAAGCTCTCCAAGAGGCGTCAGTCCCTGCCAATTTAAACACAAATCAATTTCAAAATATGGTGGGTAGTCTGAGGTCATCACCATGTCTCACATTCTCTAAAAGTGACAATACTTCCTTCCAGCAAGCTCATAAAGCCTCACTCCATATTGAAGGATTTATCAACCAACATAGAATCAAGCGAGTCTTGATCGACAATGAAGCAGGCCTAAATATCTGTACACTACAATTGGTCACAACATTGGGATATACAGTTGAATCAGTGGATCCCCACAAAAATATAACCATAAAAGCCTATGATGATGCAGAGAGTTCTTCAAAAGGAGCACTTGTGTTACCAATCTGAGTGGGCCTAGTGGTGAAGCACATCATATGTCAAGTTCTGGACCTTCCTCTACCATATAATTTGTTGTTAGGAAGACCTTGGATACATGCCATGCAAGCCATTCCATCCACCTATCACCAGTGTATCAAGTTCCCGCATAACGATGTATAAATTACAATCTTGGGTGATGCAAATCCATTTGCATATTGTAATAATATCAACCATCAGCCAGAGATCACCGTTCCCAACAATAGAGAAGCTATCCCATCCACATCATATGTAAGTCTAGACTCTCTTTCCAATTCAAACACCACTATACCCAAGCAAGAGAAGCTAAAAATGAAAATGGCAGAGGAAGGTCCTGGGGAATACAATCTAAGCCAACTCTTTTGTGTTGGGCAACTACCCACTTCTCCTAGAACTCATGGTAAACCTCACAGGTTACTTTAAATTCCACTGGCCAAATCAGCATGCAATTTGATGCCTTTTATCCTTGGAAAGAGTCAGGAAGAGGAGACCAGAGATGAAGACTTAGTAGAATGGATCTATAAAGATCCTATTACCACAAAAAACCCATAGGCTAAGCTTCCCACATATCAATATGGAAAAGGCCTTCTCATTATGAAAATAATGGGCTATGATGGTCAGAGTGCTTTGGGACCTTGCAAGCAAGGCCGTCATGAACCATTGCAGCCTGAATTAAAGCCTAAAGATAACACTTGATTAGGCTTTCAAAAGGAGACTCTTCCTAAGCTCCGATTCAAAGGGAAACCCAAAAAACCTCTATATCAACCTAAAACTCTAAAGAGGTCACCTTTGATTATATTAGCAGCACCAAGTGCCATACCAACTGCCCCATTGAGGCTAAAAATCCTAGCAATATCATCCACAACACCAATCATCCCACCAATCACAACAACAACTCCATCAACAGTAGCAACTGCATCAACAACACCATTAGCGGTATCAGAACCCCCAACAATATTGACAACACTGACAATTCCATAAGAAGTAGCAGATCCAACAATATTGATACTCCCAGTATTAGATTCACTGATTCCCATAATCCTTCCCGCAACACCAACCATTCCATCTCCAAAGGTACATAAGCTAATTATACCAGCAATGTTTAACTCAAAGGATATCCCGATTTGGTATAGTAATCGAATATTGGAAAGTGACTTAGAGACTGACTCACATGAGTGGGAATTTGATTCCGTCTGGCTCAATACTTCAGATGAGGAAGATGCATCACTACCTCCACCTCGCAAAGAAATCCCTGTTTATGGAGAAGCACAAATAAAAACCTCTTGGGTTCCTGAACTAGAAACACCTTCCATAGACCCTACGTCACATCCTACGCCCGATTCTGACAGGGAGAGTACCATCAATGACCTTCACCACAATGCCTTGACCCTCATTGACACATCTTATGAACTTAACCTGATCGATGAGGTAATGCCCATTATCCATCCTGAACTCATCAAATGGAACCAATCTAATCCCCCATGCCTTGACAATTTCCAAAATGATGAGGCGATCATTGACTTTTTGGAACTATGTGATAACATACCAAGCGGGGATCACAAAGATGGATTTACCATTGAACTTAATAGTGCAACATACTTTAGGGCATATGCCAAAACTTTCAGCTGCAAAAATATAACAATAAAACATGGATCTTCTAGTGAAAACCACACTATGGCACTGTTTGATCCCACAAAATTAAAAAGAAAGAGCGCATCCAAGGGTGAAAACCTCTCTAAGGTGCCTAAGGATGAAAGGTTTGACATCCTCCCTTCTAGTACACAACAGGAATGATCAATGATCCTTATTGAGGAAATAAAATAATTCAACGTGGGGACTCCTGAGACTCCTCACTACATACATCTGGCATCTCTTTTAACTCTAGAGGAACATTCTAAGTTTGTAGAATTCTTTCAGAAGCGTCAGATCAACTTTGCATGGTCATATGCAGACATGCCTGGTCTTGATCCTGATTTAGTCATCCATCACCTCACCATGGCCGAAGGAGCTAAGCCTGTCAAATAGAAGCTTCGCAAGATGCACCCCCAGATTGTGGTACTAGTCAAACCAGAACTCTGGAAACTCCTAGATGTTGGTTTTATTAGACCAATTGATCATGCAGATTGGATATCTAATATTGTACCTATTGGAAAACCAAATGAGAGCATCTGTATCTGTATTGACTTTAGAGATCTAAACAAGGCATATCCTAAGGATGAATTCCCCCTACTAAACATTGACATGATCGTGGACCTAACCGCAGGACATGCCATGCTTTCTCTTATGGATGGTTTTTAAGGGTATAATAAGATAAAGATTGCTCTGGAGGATCAACATAAAACTGCCTTCACATGTCCATGGGGAACATACTGTTGGAATGTAATGCCTTTTGGTCTAAAGAATGCAGGGGCAACCTATCAAAGAGCAATGACCACCATCTTTCATGATATGAGGCATACCATAATGGAGGATTATGTTGATGACTTATTGGCAAAATCATTAACAAGAGAAGGTCATCTAGAAATCTTAGATAAAATCTTTGATTGAATAGAACAATATCATGTTCGACTAAACCCAAAGAAATGTGTCTTTGGAGTAACCTCAGGGAAGCTTCTAGGATACATTGTCTCAAGAAAAGGCATTGAGGTCAACCCAACAAAGGTTAAAGCAATCATGGACATGCCACCACCAAGGAACATCAGTCAGCTAAGGACATTACAAGGGCGGCTTCAGTCCATCCAAAGATTCATTACACAACTAGTAGAGAAGTGTCACCCCTTTACACACCTGTTACACAAAAACATCCGCTTTCAATGGGATGCCAGATGCCAGCAAACATTCCAGATGCTTAAAGATTATCTCATGAATACACCATTGTAGGCCTCTATTGCTCTATATTTTAGCAACTAATATGACATTGGGCGTACTATTGGCAAAACATAATGCAGAAGGGAAAGAGTGTGTTGTATACTATATCTCTCGCAAACTGGTCGGCTATGAACTCAATTACACACCTATTGAGCGAGCTTGCCTAGTAGTAATCTTAGCAGCCACTAAATTGAGGCACTACCTATTAACACATAAAGTACAACTCATTGCAAAGATCGATCCACTAAAGTACTTACTCAACAAAGCAGCATTGATAGGCCGCTTGACCAAATGGGTGACGATTCTAAGTGAATTTGACATCGAGTATGTGGACCATAAGGCTATCAAGGGCCAAGTTATTGTAGATAAGTTGGCCGATGCACCCCTCACAAGTAATCATCCTCTTGTTTCCAATTTTCTAGATGAAGAGATATTCCTGACCATAGTAGCACAACCATGGAAACTATACTTTGATGGTTCCTATACTAGACATGGCTCAGGGGCAGGCAATCTATTTATCACACCTCAAGGTGACAACATCTCAAAGTCTTACAGGCTAACTTTCTCATGCACAAACAAAATAGCTGAGTACGAGGCCTTGGTCATAGGACTCCGACTAGCCGTACAATGGAAGTTAAAAGAGCTACAAGCATATGACGACTCCCAACTAGTCATCCGACAAGTCATAGACGAATATCAAACCAAGGATGATAAACTCATGCCATACAAGAAAATGGTGGACAGTTTAAAAGCATCATTTACTACTATCACCTTTGAACATATACCTAGAGATCATAATCGAGCTGTTGACGCTATGGTTACCATCGCATCTCTCCTAGATCTTCCACATAATTCAACATGCTACGAGTTCTTGGTAGAATAGCTTTAGATTCTCGCTTATGATATCCCCAAATCTGAGATGATCTGTTTCCTTGTTGGTTCTGAATCCCCATGGTACAGTGCATTTTACACCTACCTACGCGATCACACACTTCCTCCTAACCAATTGAATAACCAATGCAAAACCTTCATTCGCCAAACTGCTTGATATACCATCATTGCTAAAACCCTATACTGACGCAGTCTTGATGGTACTCTCCTTCGATGTTTGGAACAAGATGAGATAACAAAGGGCTTGGAAGAGGTACATGAAGGAATTTGTGGGACTCACTCAAGTGTTCCTTCCTTAGCAAAGAAGATCATGCACGCTGGATACTATTGGCCGTCCATGGAAAAAGACTCCTACTATTTTGTCAAAAAATGCAAGAAATGCCAAGTTCATGGAGACCTGATACATGCACTAGCACAAGAATTACAACCAATCACAACACCATGGCCCTTTTGTTAATGGGGACTTGACCTTGTGGGTAAAATTCATCCATCTTCATTCAACGGCCACAAATTCATCATTACCACCACTGAATACTTCACAAAGTGGATCGAAGTTGTTCCACTTACCCAAGTCACTGGCAAGTAGATCGCCTCATTCATCCTTAATTACATTATCTGCAAGTATGGTGTACCCATGTCCATCATCACAGATAACAGGCTTCCTTTCAAAAATTAGGATGTCTGTGAGCTTTGTGAGAAGTTTCACATGCAACACCGCTTTTCCACTCCCTATTAACCACAAGGCAATGGTCAGGCCGAAGCATCAAACAAGAACATATTGAGAATCCTCAAGAAGACAGTCAATGATGTCGATTGTGATTGTCATGTTCAATTAAATCCAACACTATGGGCATATCGAACTAGCATTTGAACCCCTATAGGCGCAACTCCCTACTCACTGGTCTATGGAGCAGAAGTCATCCTTCCTATTGAGGTTGAGATACCATCTCTATGGGTTTCCTTGCATAATCTCATAGATGATGAAGCATACAGAGTATCACATCTTCAAGACTTGGAGCTACTTGATGAAGGACGATAAGTTGCATACAACCACCTCAAGGTCTATTAGCAGCGCATGAGCAGAAGCTATAATCATCATGTTAGACCTCATACATTTGAGGTAGGTGATCTTTTTCTTAGGGAGAATCCTCATAACTAGCCAAATAGAGAACATCAGGGAAAGTTTGAATCAAATTGGTTGGGTCCATATGTTATCACTACTATATTTGGGTCCGGGGCATATCAGTTGGCTACTTCAGAAGGAGAACTGCTAGCAGATCTGATCAACAAAATGCACCTCAAACGGTTTCATACATAGGCTATGCAGAACATCAGGCTCCATATATATCAGAAAAAAACCCAAAACATTTAGATAAATGTCCTAAAGAAAATACAAAAAAATCAAAATATTAAAGAAAAACCATGCATCCAAACGGTGAACAACCACTCCGGTGACACCTTGGGTAAGTACGATGGTGAAAACCTGGCAAACAGGCGCCACTTGTAAAGGCTATGGCTCCATTGTCTTTCAGACTTGTTACGATGGTTCCTAAGCATTTTTTGTGTATCTTCTGTGAATTATTCCAATGAAGTTCTGGGGCATGTACTAATGGTGTCTACGTGGGAAGTTCACTAAGCTACATGATCTTATGCAAAATACAGTCATGGATCACTATGGCTTGCTGACTATAGTGTATACCTTGACGATGTGAGTATGATCCATTATGGAGGGTCCATATTCTTTATTTATGTTGCTTGCTTGTAGGTACAACACTCCAAAGTTGGTTCCTACTGCCTCGTCCAAGATTGATACTACCCTTGCTCAATGATGAAAAATAAAGCACTATGGATCATCATTTCATCTCATCTATTTATATTGCATTCCATTGCATATCACCCATCCATTTGATCATTCATTATTCATATTTATGGTTTTTTTTATGCAAGTGTGAACAAGTTTGAATATGAGAAATTATTTAAAAATGAATTGGTCTTGGATATAATCACGATGGAGTTCTCTGATACATCATCAGTGCATCATGCACATTCTCACCAACCTTGCATTCATCTATCATGCACACATAGCATCATCATTTCATTACATTAGTTGCATTTTACATACAGTGCATTATCATATAGGTTCATTACATTCATTTTCAATATTCATTAAAGTGCATTTAATATCATTTAGTTGCATTCATTATTATGTACTTAGATTCGCATCATTAAAATCATTCATCATCATTTATCATCATTTAAGTTTGTCTACAATACATTCATATAGATTCCTTTAGTTGCACACATTTATTTATCTATCCATTACTTAAGTGCTTTCATCTATCCATCTAGTATATTATTATACTCATTCATTTTATCTTAAAAAGCTTTCATTTAGGATTCATTAAAAATGCATTCATTATCCTTTTAATTGCATTAAGGTGCAGTTATTCATTCCCCCCTTAATTGCATTATCATTTCACTTAGTCATATTTTAAGTCATTTAGAATCATAACAACAAACATTTGTCTCAACATTTGTTTATACATTTTATACATGCATTCATTTAAAAATCATCACATAAACATTTGTACTTTACATTAATTTATCCATCTTGCATTCATTTTAACTATCTATACACATTTACATAAACCATTCAATTCATTTCATTTCAACATATCAAACACAACTGCATATCATCATTGCATCAACATAAACACCAAGTGCTATCTATTTCAAAGTTAGCATCATTTCATTTTGCATACAACATCATCATGGCATTCCATACATAAAGCATTACAACCAACGTATCATACATGTATTAACCTGCATCCACATGTTAGCATCATATTTATAGACATCATAAAATCATCATCATAAACATGCATATAGAAATCATCTCATAAACATATACATCTAAGCAAGTAAAACATCCATCTAAGCTAAATCATAGATCATCATCCTGCATAAATCCATACATATCATCAACAGGCATATCATCACAAAATATGGTATCTCCTCATATATCACATCATATAGCATCTCGTAACAACATACATATATCAGAGTACAAAGATGTCCAAAAATATCATCTACCAAGAGCCATCCAAGTCACAGTCCAAAATGATAATGTAATAAAATACATACAACTCTCTCAAATGACACTCTGACCAGATGTTGCACCACTATCACCACTTGCTCCCCCACTACCTCCTGCACCACCTGCACTACCTCACCATGGAGGACCCATCACACCATCACTGCTCTACATCCTCTGAGACTGCTTTGAACTCTCCCACGCATTTGTGAATAGCTCAGTGCTCGTCAACTAGATGGCACTGCCTACTCATATAGACCCCACCAATAATCAACCTCTCCACATGCCCTCTATAACTCCCTCTCCAATGAATCATTCGATGGCCCATGTCCCTGTACTCCCTCCAAGGCCTAAACTCTCTCTTGTAGTTGGATCACCCTATGAACTTCCTGATCTCTCTCCCGCAACACTACAATCAACTCTGACTCCCGTGCAAACAACTGAACATCTCTAGCTGCAACCTCTGCCTCCATATCCTCCAACCGAGTCTGCAAAAATAATATCATCTGCTCCTGAAGATCTCCTCCTCCACCTATAGCTCCCTCTCGTCCTCCACTGGCTCCCTCTCCCATATCCATAGGTGCCTCTCCCTCCCCATATCCCTGCCACCTAATCTGACTCCTCCCTGCATCAACGACCCCTATGATAGTCGCAATGGCTGCCCGCCTCTCCCTCTCCGCTATAATCATCCACCTCCACCTCCAAATCCACCACCCCACCTCCTCCTCCTCCATCACCTCCTCCTCCATCCCCTCCTCCTCCATCCCCTCCTCCTCCATCACCTCTCCCTCATCCACCTACTACAAATCCTTGACCCCCTCTCCTCGTCCGTCTCTGTCTCCTATCCTTCTCAAAAGATGGAATCGACTCTACTGGATCCAATATGCGTGGATTAGGATGTGCCACAATATACTGTGTATACTCATCTGACACCCCTACATCTACAATCCCCGACCTCATCTGCCATGGTCTCACCTGTAAAGTCTGAAACTCTGCTAAAGCCTGATCATATGGTAACACTGGCCCCCATTGGAACCTCTTCCGTACCACCTGTGCATACTCTCCTGACCCACTCGATAATCCCTGCCTCCATCCAAACTGCCTCAACACTATGCTAGGTACATGTCTCTCCACATTGTAGGTTGTCCTACCAATCAAGTACCATGTCATAAATACATAAGGCAAGGCCTCTACATCATCATCCCAGGGCTCACACTCAATATAGGGCCTCTAGATCACTGCATCCAAATCATCTAATGCCCGCTGACACCACTCTAACTTCCCCAGGTGGGGCTCACTCATCATACCACCATACATATACACATAGGGCTGATCCACTACCCTAAATCTCAGACTAATAGGTTGTGTCAAGGGTAGATGCTCCCATGCTTAGATATGCAGTAGAGTGATCCCAACTCCCAGTGAGCTCATCTCTTAGTACACCACCTCATGCAACTCCCGATATAGGTGCGACAGAATGCACAGTCCCCATGCAAAGTGAGTCCCCTCAGTCATCATTTGCTCTATAACCTGGCCCCAACCCATGACCAGTCCATACGATCGTCGACCTGGGTATAGTAGGCCCCCAAAAATCCCTTATAGTACAACTGGCAGTGGCTCATATAATGCAGCTATATCCTCCCACACTACTGAGCCATCGTGAATAAACACATCCTCAACAAAAACCCATTGCATAGTTGCTGTCCCCCATGCTCAGTCATATGTCACAAGATACCCTCAGATAGGGATGTGTAAGATCTGCCACACATCCTCCAGTGTCACAATCATCTCCCCCATAGCTAGGTGAAACGTACAAGTCTCATTGTGCCACTGCTCCACCAATGTTGTCATCAAGCCGTGATTCATCCAAATCACTGGCATATACATCACATCATACAGGCCTGTCGCTGCAATGCAATCAATCTCGGCCTTTGTTAGCTGATCTCTCAACTGTTTTGTGGCTGGATGCCTCTCCTGCATCTGTAAGACAGGAAGATCCTCCTACACACACATCAACCATCATCATCAGTTGTTTTGTTTCAAACTTTCTTAAGTTTAAACCTAGACTATCAACATATACTTTGATCAAGTATCTTCAGGTCTCAATAGGTAATAAATCATGGCACACCTCGACTACAACAGGAATTTATCCTAATGACCTCAGTCTCAACGGGGTTGCTATGGTTCAAAACAACTAACCTCTCCATCCATCCATCATCGATAGCAGGAGATTCTTTTTCTAAACACACTAGGGCATCTATTTTTCAAACAATAGCGCTACTCTGCTAACAATTGTGCTACAACAACTACACACTAGCACTAAAAAACCAATAGTGCTAGAACAACTACATAATAGCGCCATTGCAAAGCACTAGTGCTACAAGAAGGATTCGATAGCACTAAAACTACATTAGCGCTAAAACAACTTTTGAACTGCGCTAAAACTTACAACAATGCTAAAACCACTATGCGATAGCGCTATAGTGGCACAATAGCGCTAATTAAACTAACAATAGTTCTAAAACAACACTATTGTCTTGACTCAACTTGGACGCTTGAAAACAAACATCAAAAATGCGAAAAAAACAAAATTTCAAATTTACGTACCGTTGGTCTGTAGTCATCTGGTAGCTGGAATCGATGAATCCACTCTAGCCGATGATCTGCTATCGATACCGACGTGCTGACTGCTCTTGACTGGCAAACAGTATCACCGATCTAAAACAAAGCAGTACCAGTAAAACACAATATGACTGTGAAAGACATAAACCAGTTCATCTAGATCATCTTGAGACCTAACATCTCATCTCAACTTCACCCATATGCTTAAGTAAGTAATACATCAGAAATACAATGACCATTGGATCAACATGCTTTACCACTTAACAGAAAATACTAAAACATCACATGAAAAAGCATCACCAATAACACACTGATTTTTCACGTGGAAACCCAACTAGGAAAAACTACGGTGGGGATGAATACCCACAAGTTGTTCTTGAACTCTTCTGAAGTTTGCTCTGTTAAGAGCCTAGTCCTGTTAAAGACTTTACAACAGATTTCTTCTAGGAACCGATCCTGCTAGGGATCACCCGGTTAAGGGATGGCTAAATACCCAGCTAGAGGTTAAAACCCAGTTAAAGGATTTACAAAAAGTCTGTTAAAGCTACCCGGTAAAGAGATTTTCCAACCGCTGAAATGGTTAGAAGTCAATAGGTAATACACTGATATGATAACAACACTTAATGCCAAGGCAAATCCACTTCAGTTCCTTTACATTTGCAATCACACTCTACAGATCTCTACTCACTGCACCGGTCTGGCAAGAATCAAGTATCTCTTCACTTGGATACACACACAACATTTGCCAACAACTTCAAATGAGAATCATCATCGACCTTATAGACAACAATTAGGTCGGTAGCCAAAAACCTAAAACCCTAAGCATCTAGGTTAACAATATAGTCGGTCCAATCTTGACCGTTCAATCACATTGCATAGGATAAAACAATCTTGAACAAATCTCAAGACGTTCTCCATCGTTCGTTCTTCACCGCTTCTGGAAGCTGATAACCCACACTAATACATTTGGACTAGGTATATTGTGGCCAAATTTGATTTTTTTGGAAAAATGCCCGCATTTGTCGTAATTCCAACGACAATTTCCCATTTGGTTTTGACGAAGAAGGCATTAGCAATGAGAATTTTCTTTTTTTCAAAAAAGTGCTCGAGTTCGTCGTAATTCTGACGACAATGGTCATTACTTAAAAACGAAGAAGAGGGGAATTTATTTGTGCATTGCAATCCCGCGTAGGCGTCCGTGGTGACTTCAACCACCAAGAACATCAAACCCGCGTCGAAGGCATTTGTGGCATTGCTTGCAATCCCATGTAGGAGGTAGATTCAAATTGCCCTAGTTTTTAATTTCATGTTGCAAAAAATATACATGTGGTGGTTAATTGCCCTAGTTTAATCTCGTAAAACCATAGAACTGTGATTGTGGAGTGAGCATTCTTTGTAGCAGCAATCCCTTCCTCCCGTATACACGCGTGTTGATTGTTCACATGAGATCACATCTCTTTGCGGCATCATATCAAACAATTCACGAGCCTTGTCCATGTTTCCACATTTTGCATTCATGTCAAGCAGGGCATTTGCAAGTACAACACCTAACAAAGTTCCTCTATTCGTTATGCTTTGATGGATGTCCATACCCTATTCCAAAGCTCCCATTTTTGCACAGGAAGGGAGGATGCTAGCAAAGGTTGTGGAATTTGGCTTTATGCCTTCCAATTTCATTTGCTTGAAAGTGTCTAAAGCCTTTTCGACAAATCCATTTTGTGCATATCCAGCAATCGTTGCAGTCCACGAGACAATATTTCTTTCAGACATTCTATCAAATAGTTCACGTGCCTTGTCTATGCTTCCACATTTTGCATACATGTCTACCACGGTAGTTGCAACTACAACATCTGATAAAATTCCTCTATCCTTTATGCTTCGATGGATTTCCATACCTTGTTCCAAATCTCCCATTTTGGCACAGGTAGGGAGGATAGTAGCAATGGTCATGGAATTTGGCTTTACAATTGCCGATTGCATTTGCTTGAAAGTTTCTAAAGCCTTCTCAACAAATCCATTTTGTGCATATACGACAATCATAGCAGTCCAGGAAACCACATTTCTTTGAGGCAATCTGTCGAACAGTTCCCGTGTCTTGTCTATGCTTCCACATTTTGCATACATGCTAACAGAGTAGTTGCAACTACATCTGACAAAATTCCTCTATCTTTTATGCTTTTATGGATGTCCATACCCTATTCCAAAGCTCCCATTTTGGCACAGGTTGGGAGTACGCTGGCAAACGTAACTAAATAAATGCAATGATCAGCTCCAAAGACATCAAACCACTACTAACAAAACCGAGAGTCTAAAATATGATAGGGAATAGTGTGAGCTATCCTGAAATAAAATATTTTATTTTCAATTTCAACTAAAACATAATTACTCAGCCATTTAATGTTATTAATAAGTGTTTAATTTATGAAAGAGATAAATGGTTGGCCACAACTACATGAGTTACTAAATGCACACAAATAAGTAAATTTGATATTCAAAACTATCTACAATGAGTTCAATTCTTGTCCATTAGTCATTTATGTTTGCAATAAGTATCTTTCTTTGTTTTTCTTAATCTTTATTCATAGTTATGTGCATATTTCACATTCTATAATTAGGATATCAATTGTTATGGCTGAACACTAGCACGATGTTTGTGTTGTGGTATAGATGCGTGGAAACATAATTATGGGATTTTTATATTATAGAGATCATAAATCTAGATATCGCATATTAGTTCTAGCTCTTCTTGGAGTGAGTCTAAAGTTGACATACAATCATAAAGCCATTATTAGCAGATCTATCCATTTCTAGTAAAGACAATTGAGAAAGTCATTTTGATATTGAGAGTTTCTTATTTGTTTACCTATTGATCATTATTAAGCCATAATATTTAGGTCTATTTATCTCTCTTGCAAAACCTTTGTAAGTGTCCTAGATTGTCCCTACTACTCACTCTTCAATGAAATAGTGGAGTTCTAAAGATTTGTTTCACAAGATGGTGTTGAATGTATCAACAAGGCTAGCATGGAAGGCATGTTAAAGCTTTCACTTGTACAACTTACAACAAATGATTTGTTGATAGAAGAAATTCTTGAAATAGGGATACAATCGAAAGACAAGTAAGGACATACAAACCTCCTCAGTTGAAAATAAAATCTGTGTATGAAAAGAGTACATTGAATCCCAATCCATAAACACAATAGAGATACTGATAGAGACTTAATTGGATGTAGCATGTCACACCAAAGTTGTTAGAGTATGCTAAGCTAGTATATAATGTTTCCTAAAGCCACATTAGTATTTTACCCAGATCATTATCTACCAAAACTAACTATAGTAATCCTTTTGAGGATTCATTTCATGGTGCTAGATCTTCATTTAGTTCCACTTCTTATTGGAGAAAAGAATAGTTATTTCTTGAGGTAGATGAATATCCCATCAACAAAGGACAAGACCCTTTCTAGAATATAACAAATTCTACTCCAACAAAAGATCATGGGGGTTTCACTATAGATATTGAATAAGAGATAGACTTCTACTGCTACATTAAAAGCATTGGCATGTTCTTCATTTATTGATGTAAACTCTTTGTGACGCCACCACAACCAACAAAGGTGTAAAAAGTTGTTTGCAATGCATGGATTTTTAGCATTGTCCTTTGAGAAAACAAAATTAAAGTATGGAAGCAACATCTGCCAGCTCCTGAGGGAATCTTGATGAAAAATAATTGTAAAATATTTGGGCGAGCTTATATGCAAAAACTCATGCTTCCTGAGGGGTTTATGTATAGAAATAAGCACGAATTAAGTGGTAAAGGGGCTTCTGGAAACAAGAGGGACAAAGAGGCAGTGGAAGTGGAAACTTCTAGTGTTGTGTCTGCTCCATCTCAGAATGGGAATGGCGAAGGTGTTGTAAGAGGAGCCGAGAAGGGTGTTGGAAGAAGTGGGGGTGTTTACATTCCCCCATTTAAGCTGGCTTAAATGATGAAAGATGTGGAAGACAAGAGCAGTGTGGAATACCAGTGCATGACATGGGATGCCCTTCGGAAGAGTATCAATGGGTTACTAAACAAGGTAAATGCATCTAACATCAAGAACGTCATTCCAGAGTTGTTTGCAAAGAATCTCATTCATGGGAGGGGTCTATTTTGTAGGTCTTGTATGAAATCCCAAATGGCATCCCCTGGATTTACAGATGTTTTTGCTATGTTGGTTGTTGTGGTAAATACAAAATTTCCTGAAGTTGGCAATCTGCTTTTGCAAAGAATTATTTTGCAGCTTAAGAGGGCATACAAACGCAATGACAAGCACATGTTGATAGAAACAACCAAATTCATAGCTCATTTAGTGAATCAACAAGTTCCACATGAGATCATTGCCTTGAAACTTCTCACCCTTTTACTAGAGAACCCCACAGATGACAGTGTAGAGGTTGTTGTTGGGTTCGTGAAATAATGTGGTTCTTTGTTGCAAGACCTTTCACCCAAAGGTCTGTATGGGATTTTTGAAAGATTTAGAGGTATTCTCCATGAGGGGGAAATTGACAAACGAGTACAGTTTTTAATTGAAGGCCATTTTGAAATTTGCAAAGCTAAGTTCGAGGGTCATCCAGTTGTGCATCCAGATCAGTTAACACATGAAGTTTTCCTAGAAGATGAACTTGATCAAGAAGCTGGTTTGGATGTTTTCAAGCCAGATCCTAATTTCTTAGAGCATGAGGCAACCTATGAAAAACTGAAGAAAGATATTCTTGAGATGCTTCTTTAGATGAAGTAGAAGGGGAGAATGATTCAGGTGATGATTCAGATGATGATGATGATGATGATGATGATGAAGAGGAAGGTGAGGAAGCACTGAGAATACAGGATGAGACAGAGACAAACTTGGTCAATTTAAGACGTACAATTTATCTGACAATCATGTCAAGTGTTGATTTTGAGGAAGTTGGTCATAAGCTATTAAAGATCAAGCTTGAACCTAGTCAAGAGATGGAATTATGCATCATGCTGTTAGATTTTGTAGTCAAGAGAGAACATACCTTCATTATTATGGTCTTCTTGGGCAAAGATTCTGTATGATCAATAAAATTTATGAGGAATTTTTTGATAAGTGTTTTGTACAACAGTATTCTATGATACTTAGACTGGAAACAAATAAACTGCATAATGTTGCAAAAATTTTTGCCCACTTACTTGGCACATATGGTCTTCCATGACATTGTCTTGCTTATATATGTCTAAAAGAGGAAGATACTACTTCCTCTTCCCGTATTTTTATAAAGATTCTCTTGCAGGAGCCAGCATAGCAGCTTGGTCTATTGTTGCTTAATGAAAGGTTGAACGATCCAACAATGCAGGAGTCTTTTGATTCAATTTCTCCACAAAAAAATCCCAAAAATTCACGGTTTGCTATCAATTTCTTTACTTCTATTGGTCTTGGTGGTATCACTGAGAGTTTACATGAGTATTTGAAGAATATGCCAAGGCTTGTAATGCAACAACAAAAGTCTATTCCTGAGTCAAATGAATCTACCTCTAATGATGATTCTTCTAGTTCATCAGGTTCGTCAGATTTTGATACATTAGACTTAGATTCTGAAAGTGAAACTGACAGTGAGAGCAGTAAGGAGTCACCAAGAAAGAAAAATAATTCAAAGCATGACAATGAGTATGAAAAAACAAGAAGAAAGAAAAGGATGAGGGCATCTGACTCGGAGGATGGAAGTGACAGTGAAAAAATCAGAAGGAAAAAGAAAAGGAATTAAAAACCTTTCTAGTCAGTTATTCAAGGCTCCAGTAGACACCATTTTCTTGGATTGTGACAAACAAAAGAATCACTCCCAAGTGCTTTGGTTTTATAACAGATGATTATAAGATGCTACAATGTTGTCTTATGCATTTTAATAGCCACGGGTTTTAGAGTTTTGTACTTGACAGGTAATGGATAAACAGTGTTAGGAGGAGAAAATATTGAAGGCCAAGTGCAAATTGTGATAATACTAGATCAATGAATCCTGTTATTTATTGAGTATTTCTTGTTTTCCATGTTGTGTGATGTACCATAAGAAAACTAGAAATCTAAATTCAATAAGATGCTTTGTGCAATGATGATAATTTCTATTTTCTTGCCTGTGAAGAAAGACCATGTCAGACAATATCAATGAACAACAAAATAAGGAGACAATTGCTAGATTGTGGTCTAACTTGAAAAGAAAAGCTGATGGAAAATGTTATTGTCCGTGCAAAATTTGTAAGGGGTTAAAGACTAGAAGAATTCTAATCAAAACAATGAAGAAACATTGTACGCTGCATGGCCACATTGAAGGTGGACATGATTATCATCCATTGGTAATTTTTTCATTATATCGTTTTGACAATTTATATACATAATAAATCACGTGATAATGAGATCATGATCATGGTTTATTTATGTTTATCAATTTTATATAGGTCAAGCACCTCAGAGCACATGGTATGGATCAACACAACCCTGAGAATATGGTTTTTGAAGTGGACGAACATGGAGGTGTGAATATCGAAGCTAAAGATAATGCTCCCATGGAAGATGACGATCATGAGCCAGAAAACACAATTGAAGATGATGGTACAAATACATTGATCCATGACTCATTTAGTACTTGCACAACTGATCATGATGATGGAGATGACCTTGATGTTGTTCATGATGTCCCTCTACTTGAGAAGGCATCTGAGGCCCTTTACGAAGGCTCGCATGCAACTCTTCTCTCTGTTGTATTGTTGTTGGCGAACTTGAAGGTTATGAATGGTTTATCCAACATAACAATGTCACGTATGTTAAGGTATGTCATATATGTCATAATAAACTATGAATCATGTTGTACCATTAATATTCTTTATTATAACAAATTATATTTTTTTGTTGTAGATTGATAGGTAAGTTTTTGTTACGACCATCAAATATTCTACCTCGCTCATACCAAGAATTATTTGCCGTTATGAAAGAAATTGGAATGGAGTATCAAGCAATAGATGCTTGTCCCAATGATCATATTATATATCACAAACAACATGAATTTCAAACTAAATGCCCTGAATGTCATATCAGTAGATATTGAACAAATCAAATAACAAAAAGGGTTCCTCGCAAGGTTCTTCACTATATTCCCATTATTCCACGTATGCAACAATTATTCAAGTGCACTAGCTTGGCACAATTTATGGATTACCATGCACACAATAAAAGTCGAGATGAAATTATTCAAATGCCTTCGGATGGTTCAACATTTATGGACATAGAGGAAAAGTGGCCACACTTTAAAGAAGAACCTCGTAATCTCAGGCTTTCATTGGCAGCGGATGGTGTCAATCCATTTGGAGAGATGAGATCTGTTTACTCAGTGTGGCCTGTTTTTGTTATCAACAATAACATTCCTCCATGGATGTCAATAAAGAGGGAGCACATAATGTTGGCAATGATTGTTCAAGGTATTTTATCATTTAAATATAGTCGTTAAATTTAATTATAAATATTGCAGTAAAATGGTCATAATAATTATGTAATGTTTTTGTTCATTCGATTAGGTAAGTACCAAGTTAAAGATATGAATGTATATATCGAGCCTCTTATCGATGAGTTGTTGGAGTTATGGAATGGTGTCACTATGTATGACGTCTCTAGACCAATAGGACAAAGACAATTTCAATTCCATGCGATGCTTCTATGGACAATACACGATGCCCCAGGGCTAACACATTTTTGTGGTATTTTATAGTGTTTAAGTTGTGCATGAACATTATAATTCAAAAAATTATCATATTTAATCCAATTAGACATTATCTTTTAGGTCTTGAAACAAAGGGAAAATTTGCATGTCTTGTTTGTGGTCCAAAGATGAAATCTCGTCATTCAAAAAGTTTAGGAAAGTAGGTGTTTGATGAGTATTATCACTTTCTCCACAAAAATCATATGTATCGAAATATTGAAAAACATCTTTTCAATGGGAAAGAAGAGAATACATCAAAGCCACGAAGAATGACACCTCACCTATGGAAGTTGGAATATAATAGAATTAATCGTCAAGGTAATGCCATTCCATCTATTGGTTTGTCATAAAACATCTTTTCTATTTTGTTTTGTTTATTGATGATGTGATTGATGATCATGAAGGATGTGAAGGCATAAATGACCACCTTCCTAAGGGACTAAAAATTTATCCCCGACAATTTAGTAGGTTGCCCTACTACGAGTAGTTACAAATTGTTCATTTGTTTGATAGTATGCATATTGGAAAGAATATAACAAAGACAATATGGAAAATATTGGATGGAAGGTGTGACAAAGAAAAAAATGTCAAAATATGTAGTGACATTCAGGATTCCAATCATGCAATGATAAATGCCATTCAATCAAATAGCCATGGAGACTAGATTAATATAAGTGAGCTTCCTTCGTTATTAACGGACCAGCAAAGCAATGCTATAAAAGAAGTCATACGAAAAATTTGATTTCCCATAGGATTTGCTGTGAAAATAAATAATCTCATATCAAAGAAAAGTGAATTTGGGCCAGGGATGAAAATGCATGATTGGCATACCTTCATTAAGGTAATTCATGTTGTTGTGTTTTTAGTATGTATTTAAGTATTGCGCGTACATGTACGTTTCATTATGTTACAAAAAAATGAAAAGATAATTTTATAATTGTTGCAGTACGTTCTACCTCTATCTCTCCCAGACGACTTCGACAATAATGTCAAGCAAGTCATATATGATCTTGGAAATTACATGAGGTAAGTAGTGATATTTGTTTAGTTCGTTGTATAGATATTATATTTGTGATTTGTTTTACTTGTTATGTAACATATTTTTTTGCATCTTGAATACCTTGTAGGTGGTTGTCATGTAAAGAAATCCATAAAGACGATATAAAATATTGGAAGAGAAAAATTCCTCATTTAATGTGTGAAATGCAAAAGTGTCTACCTCCAGCTTTTTTCAATGCACAAGAACACTACCTCATACACCAAGTTGAGGAGATTGAATTGTGTGGACCTGTACACACTAGGTCAATGTGGATGGTTGAGAGGCACTTGAAATTTTTGAATGCTTTGGTTTGACAAAGAGCACATCCTGAGGGTTCTATGGTGGAGGGATATATGGTATACCAGACTATGGCGTACAATTTCTAAATATCTTCCTAAGTTTGTAGCAAAGATCCACGTGGATCGCATTTGGGATCCCAACACCATTAACGAATTCGAAGGGGGGTACTTGATGGGGAAAGGTAGATTGAGGAAAGTGAGAGGTAATTATAAGATGTTATTGTAGTTAATTAATTCTTAATCTTCAAAATGAATCGATTGTAACACGTCTATTTATTTTTTGTATAGTTGGTCGAGAGTGGGATGCACTACATTGTATATTGCAAAAAATCTTGATTGGATGACGGTATGGTTTGAACGTTGTCAACATTCTAGACGCACATTAACATGGGAAGGTGTGGCTTCATTGGTTTAAGAAGCACATCCTAATGGAGATTCCAATGTTACGCAAAGGGAAATTGATTTAGCATATGGTTTAAGAGATAAATAGGTACATATAAATTTATTAATCACCCATATGTTTATCAACTAACAATGCAATAAATTTTACATGTTTGACATATCGTAGGTCAAACACCACAACGCTATGTGCTGCAATGGTCATAAATTTCACATAAAAAAGTTGGATGACATGAAGAAAACTTGTGATTCTGGCATCACTATAGTCTTTGAGGTGACAAATATTTCATCGAGAAACGACAGTCATCCTCAACAGTCTCAAAATCAATACTATGGCATTTTGGATGATATACTTGAGTGTGACTTTAATTCCTTCAAATTAGTTTTGTTTGTCGTCAAATGGTACAGGCTACGATTGAATAAAAATGATCCTGTTAGGACTATTATTGAACATGATAATGGTTTTATAATGCTAAATACAAGGTCATTTGAAGAAGAAGAAGAAGAAGAAGTGCTTATGATTCTCAATTGATGGTGTTGATTTTAGGTATAGTCCCTGTGTGATGTTGTCACCCTTGGTGGGAACAGGTCGTTGACTACAGACATCGTTAACCATTTAGTTGAGGATCCTGCATAGTCTACATTGTACAGGACGTTGAACCCCTTTGACGAGGATCCTACACAGTCTCATGGATGGACAGGTATAACTAGTCAATACACCCTATAGTAACAGTTTATTTTTTTTAAATTACTTGGAAAACAAACTTCCTCAGTTTTTCAAACCTCGACATTAGCAACAAATCTAATACAATTATCAACACTTGAGGCCCCAGTTGGACTTATTCCAATTTTCATCCCAAAATCAACTTTAGGGTTGACTTATTCATCAACATTACCCTCATTTGCAAAATTTCTCTCTCATTACCAATTAACTCTCTCATTTCATGGAATGCAGGTACCCTCAAATAGGTATTTGTCAGATCTGTCTTCGCCGAGTGAGGAAAATACAATAATAGAAAATGAAAGTGACACATGTAGTAGGTATACAATAGGGATATCAACAAGAGGTCAAAAGATTAGAAGAAAATTCAATAAATGCATGAAATTTTTCCTTGCTCAAGGGGGGTCATGTTCTTATGATGATGCGACCAAAGGTGACATTGAGGTGCCATTGAGGTACAAACATCTACAGAAACAATGGGTGCCCAAGGAACTTCCTCCAATAAACACTGGTTTTTGTGTTAATGATAGGATATATCGCATAGCACCTTTGTCGTTACATGATTTAGGCTTATTTTCCATGGACGGCATAAAGGTCTATTACAATAGAGTTGTAAAATTGATGGAGTTTTTTGGACCTTGTTACAATTACAAACATTGGATGCAGATTGTTAAATATAAAAAAAGTATGTGTAGGTATTCACTGTCAGCAAATTATATACAATAAAAATATAATGATCAAAGTAAACAAGTGGTTGTATACATTGACGGTCAGCCAAAAGCAATAGGGAATATTGCAAGTTTTATAAATAGTACGCGACCTGGGTCAACTAATAAACAACCCAATTGCATATTTGAGGCGCTCGAGGGAAATTGTGTATTTGTATGTGCGATAAAATCAATAAGTGTAGGCGAAGAGCTTCTAATCGATTACCATTTGAATCATATAGATAGAAACAAAGTTAATATTATGGGGGTGGTACGTACTATATACCATTTAAATTAACCAACCTCCAATTAATGAATCCAATATACCATTTTATTATGAAGTTTTTTTGCTAAGTCTATTGGTTTAATTTCGCTAACGTTTTTTATATTTTTTCTTTGTCACAGGCCGACATGGATCCATCACATATCGCAGACAGAGATGTAGCTTGTGACACTTCTATCGAGTAGGCAAACCTAATTGTAATTGTACAAATTAGATAGAAGCAAATTGTTACATTATTGTGTTCTTTTTTTTAGTGATTTATACTAATTTTGTAATTGTTAATGATATTCTTGACACAGATGGATGTTCGAGGAAAGGGAAAGGGAGTTGCAGTACCTGAGCACCTTTCTAGGGATGTGGAATCATTAGGGTTAAGCGATGATGACCCTGAAGATCCCACAGACCTTATGAAATTCTTTAAAATGCCTCTTATAAAAATTAGAAAAGAGATTGTTGCTTTGGCAACCGTGCATCCTATCACTAATGAGATACGAGAGAGGGTGGCATTATTGCTTCAGACAATAGAAAAATTGCAAGTAAGCCGTAATGAAAGCTTTAATTATAACAAAAGTTCAATAATGGTTTATATTTTATTCTCTTTTATGTCATTAACTAAAATATGTACGTATTGTTTTTACAACAATTTATCTGCCCTCATCAAAGTCGTTCCCACGATCAGGGTATTGCAGGATCTTTAGGTGATGACGATTTTCTTCTATTATCACTTGCTTGGCTTATCACTCTAAGTACCCAAAACACATCATACTTGATACTGTCAATTTTTAAAATAAAGGTTCATCCTTGTTTACAACTCTTGCACTTTTGATATATTTAATGTATTATTCTTTAGGTGTTGTCAATGTTACTGTGCAAATGTCATCGCCGCCTCATCAGAGGTTACCCTCACCTGTATTCCCAACTACAATGTCGGCAACACGTAGCATGCAGACATCCTCTAGTGCACGTCATATTGGCCCGCCCATTGTTGGTAGATCCCTCTTTTGCTCTATCTTCTGTCATGTGTTTATTTCCCTTAAAGCGTTCTTTCTTGAATTCTAATGCCATTTCATAGTGGATTCATTTTTTGCAGGAGGAGATGCACATGAGAATGTGCTAGAGGCGACTACTGCTGATAACATACCATCATTTCTTGGATCTTCTCATATTGCTAGTACGAGAACGTTGCAGGCCACATTGGTAGTGAGCGATGAAGAAATGATTCCCTTAAAGATACAAAAAGTTCCAGGTACTTTAAAATTATTATTATATATACTCTAATTGTAATTTACTTTATGATCACTCATTTTGGACTAATGATCCCATGAATTTTTTGCATGCAATGATATTTTCTATAAACATCTTAGTGACATTGCATTGCAGATATATGGGCCCACCATACGTAAAAGGTGGTACATCATATGTGAACTAACCCTAATCCACTTTTGATTTCATATCATTGCTAAAATAGTTTTCCTTTGATCCATTTCTTGAAGTGTAATAAATGTAGCTTCAGTTCATTTCTGAATCTAACAGTTTGTTTTTCTTTAAAAGGTGGAATGACCAAGAAAAATGGTTAAAAGATGAATTGACAAACAAATGGTTGAGTGGTTTGGAAATGACACCTTTGACAAAACCAAGCTCCTTGAAAAAGCTGGCACATGTCTAAAGTATGTGAGGGACCAATAGAGGACCAATTTGGAGAGGAACCTAAAGTACGAGCATCCCCCCATGATTCAAGAGAGGGAGTGGAAGGACCTGATTTTGGATGCCAAGGAGAAAATTGAAAGAAAAAAAGGAAATACACCACTAGATGCCAGAAGAAGGTACGGGATACTATTAAGAATGTAATTATGTACTAATTAATTACTCTTTATATTTATATAATCTAACATATTTCAAACTTTTTATAGACTGAGTGACACGTCAAAGGCAACCAAGGCAAGGCAAGAAAAGCATGGGCAACACAAACTCGGCTCTGGTGGTTACATGAAACTTGCTACACGAATTGTAAGTATCTCATGTAAATGAAATATTGCATCAAAATATTAATACATTGCAAGCATTTTTTTTTAATCAAATAATGCAAGCAAAATTCACGGTACCAAGCAAAAATGCAGGGCTCTGAATTCAATAGAGCACCCACAGAAGATGACAAGAGAATTGCCTACCATCAAGGCTATTCAACCGTGGCTGATCGGCTACGATAATTGAGTGGGCATACACAACATTCGAGTGCATCCGTCACACAGGTAAATATGCTAAATGGAAGTTGTTTCAAATTGAATACTTTACCAATAATCTAATTGATGTTGAGTTCCAACATAAAGTGACTATATTTGTTTTAAATAAGCAAGCAATGATAAAAATGTGCATGTCATTGGAATGCAGCCTGCTAATTGTGAAACACCACCTGCACATGAAGGTCCGGATGTGCATCCCATTAGTGGAGGTATTCATTTTCTATTCAAATTTATTTATTTAGCTATTAATACAATTAAACATCTTAATTTGTAATTAGAGTAGTAATTAATGTAACCTTTTTTGTTAATATTTTAGAGCATGTAGTTGATGGTGAGCAAGTAGAGCATGATCTGGGTACACAACATCAAGAACGTGATGTTCCCCACTCAGGTAATGAGGACCACTATTGTTGCTTTAAACAAATATAATTGCAATTGGTTTTCAACATTAATGTAACCTTTAGTATTTCAACTCCAGATGATCTAGAGGGTGTTTAGCATGTTGAGGTTGAGGCTAAACAAAATGATGTGGCCCCATCAGGTAAAGAGCACAATAATTATGTTCTCTAAATTAATGAAATACTTGTAACAATAATAATTGTTTTTTTTAATTTAACCCATTTCTTTGTTATTGTAGAGGACCCCCCTTCGCTTCAGCATCCTCGTCCTTAGTATAGGACTAGGCATACATCGAGATCACGAGTAGTTGGCAGAGCATTTGCAGAGGGGGGAAATGATGAAGAAACCGATGTTCCACTTAGTCTTTTCATAGCTTCAAAGAAAAAAAAAAAGAAAGAAATGATTGTAATCTAACTTATTTGATAATGACTGATTTTTATGTGTTAGTGAATGTAATTATGTGCTAATTAATGGTTATGGATGATATGTGTTAATTAATATTGATGAATGTTGCGTGTTAATTAATGTTAATCAATGTTATGTGTTAATGAACATTATGTGATATTAATGAATGAATGCTATATTTTATTAATGGTAGAAAGAATGAAAGAATGAATGTTATAAGATGTTAACGGGGAATTTAGAGTGATGTTAGGGGGGGGGGGGGTGGGAGGGGCCAAATGAGCTTCCACCTTCATGTGGTTGGCCCTGTTAAGTAGAGAATATTAAACTATTCTCAAAACCAAGTGAAGCTCAACAAGATAACACACTTTTCAATATTTCATTATGTTGCACAGTTAATCTTATTGAATAATGAAAATTGAATCTTAATTGCAGGGTCCAATAGAGCCAACACGAACAATAACACCACAAGTTGCTGGGTATAATGAACTCCCATATTGTCTTGTCTGTACACGAACAATATGAGTTGCTTCTAGTGTTGATATCCAAGGTAGGACTGCAAAAGTTATGAATATGCCTCATCCTTGTAAGTTTTTTAATTACTTGTAAGTAATGAATATGCCTCATCCTTGTAAGTTTTTTTATTACTTGTAAGTCATGAATATTTCTCTTTAGTTGATTAAAATTAAATGAAAACCTTTAATGAATACATAAAACTATATACATATGCAGGCGTACCATGGTTGAGATGGTCCAACTCCCTAGTCTCACTCTACGACTAAGCTCATGCCATATCTAAATCAAAGACATCTCAAATACATCATCGGTGGAAAGCTGCAAAATGCCATTTTCATACATAAACAAGACATATACAATTGGGCACAATCACCAAGAGAATGGTAAAAAGTGTGTTTGAGATTGTATCATGGATGCTTTTAAGGATTGTATCATGGATGCAAAAAATCTCTTCATTAATCCTTGACTCATGATTGCTATAATACTTCTTTAGAATTCTCATGTCATTTATTTCACTTCTTCACTATTTTGGACTGAGTTTCAACTATGTATTTGCCTTGACTTATGATTGTACCTAGCTTTGTCCTATCTTTGTAAGCTTCCTCTTTGAATTGTGGTTGTAGCTTTGATAATACCTTTTTAATGTTGCACTATTTGTAAGGAGGACAACTCCTAATGCATGTTGCAAATTGTGTTCTAGTCACTGAGACTAACCTTTTTGTACTTGATGTTTTTGACTAGTTGTCATAACCTCTGACTTTGATGCTTGTGCCTTAATAGAACTAGATGTTTCTTGTATGCATACTTGGTCAAGGGCTGCATTATGATGCTATAGGGCTACAAACTAAGATTATTTATTGTATTGAGTTGCATGTTTGACATGAGTTGCCCTATGAATGCTTTGCCTCTTGAGGTTATAAGGTGTTGTTCTTGTCAAGTTTTGACAATGCTGCAACAATAACGTGTTATTTGTTGTTAAGGTTTGAAAAGACCTTTTAGAAACTTATACCCTGCTCTTTTTCACTCAGTAGACTTGATTACTGTCATTTTATTTGGTACTAGGTATGGCTGCCCACTGGCTTTACTATAGACTGAAATCACTCTAGATTGTATTTTCTGAGTGTTGTTGTTCTATACTTGACCATCTATTAGGAAAACATAGCTTGAAATGTCCAAAACAATTAATGAATGACTGCACTATCACCAATCTATCTTGAAGATTTGACTACTCTTTAGATTATGATTATGACTGTCATGATATATCATGAGACTGCTCTATCCCCATATGAAACCATTTGTTCCCACAAATCAATGCTTTGAACTTGATTGCAACTTTATAGTGATCACTGTCTTTGTATAGTAAGCTTGCTACTTTCTCAACTTTTGATATATTGGAGGCTCCTAGGATGGTTTCTATCTTATAGTCACAATACCTTGCTATAATTTGCATTTCAGATCACTGCTCAATGATCATATGATGTCTTTGTCTTTTGAATTTGACTCTCGAGCTTGCTCTATTTCTTGACCTTTTGAATAATTTTGGGCCACTATTCATTACTTTTATTACCCTATATGTAAAAGACCTTGCTCATTGCTTCCCGTACTTGATCTTTATCTGGTTTGTGTCAATCCTACTGTTGCACCTTTTCTATTTATGATTGAGATTTGTTTTGGGATTAAAAAATATTGATGATTTCACTAAATGACTTTTGCATGACTGTACTTTCTAAGCTATCCTAGGGAACAAAAGAGACCTAGGGATTTGCTCACTTCAAGGAAAAAGAAAATCTAGCAAGACAATCAACCCTTTTAAATAATATGTGGAACCCTTATGGTGAGCAAGAAAGCATTGAAAAACTTATAGATGTTGTCATAACACAAAGCTGAAACTATATTATTTTTTATGGATAATCAGATTTCTCCTTTAACTCGAATTTTGCTTGAATCATTACTGTAGGCGTATCCAATGCATGATTTAAACAATAAGATACTAAAAATTCTAAAATAGGGTTCTGAAAACCCTACCTCCAAATGTGGATATCTACTGTTATGACTATGACAATTTCTCTCTAGAAGCTTTGATGCTAACTTCTATCATGCCTAAACTCTGCATGTGGTTTGCATGGTGTTGGCATGAGGTGCTTTGTAAATGTCCTTATGGATTCTCTTCATATTTTTATGAAACTCCTTCATTGAAGAGGCAAACCTCTCATTCAAACTTTGAAGTAACCCTTTGACTGTTGCATGCAGTCCTTTTCTTATAAACCTTCCTCCTTGTAGTGACATGCTAGGACATAAACTTAAGGTGTAGCTTGTGGAACCTGTTGAGCATCAAATCTGAATTAAGTAAAATATCTTGATTTGAGAGATTAAATCATAGAAGCCATCTATCTTTGGAAGAAATCATCATTTTCATTGATACCGTAATAACCCATAAGTTATCGAACAAATCTAATAGCATTCTATCGAAATATCCAAAATTCAAATAGTATTGATGAGACCCAGTGATGTCTCATCGATATAAAAAGGGTATCGAAGGAAAGGTAACACTAATGAACTCTAAAAGGGACTCATCGAAAGCAATGATCCCACTGAAAGAGGATATCGAAGAAAGCAGAGACGATTTTCATCGACGGGAAAAGGCTTCCGAGGAAATAATACCATCGGCACAACATGAAGGAAACTTACCAAAAGAAGCATTCTTATCGAAAGAATGATATAGATCAAATAGAAGGAAGCTACATCGATAAAAGATATCGATAAGGATATGAGTTTTGAGGAGGCTAAAAGACATGTTACTAATATGTGTGGTTTTACTGATGCAACTTTATCGAGGAAGATTACTAATGAGCTCATCGATGAAAGATGATAGTGGAAGCAAATCATCAAAAGAAAGATGGCCTTGATGAAACAATAGACCCATTCATCGAAGTAGTGTAGTGATGTCGATAGAAAAAGTGTTTCGATGGAATGATAAAGGAAGTTACCGAAGCCCAAGGTTTCTTCGACATGAAACCCGATGGACATCAGATATATATCGATGAGGAAATAGGTTTCGAGGAGGCTAAAAGGCACGTCTCTGATATGTGTTGTTTTGCCGATATAACTTTATTGGTGGAAGACAACAAGAGATGATAAAGAAAGGCTTTGGTGAGACAATAGATCCATTCATCGATGGGGCATAGTGATATCGATGGAAGAGGTATTTCGGTGGAAAAATAAAGGAGGTCACCGAAGCCCAAGGTTTCTTTGACATATATATAATATAATCTACAATGGTTCTGATATGGGTCCGAGTCCAAATCAGCCCTGGGTATGTTAAGGGTCTAGCCTGGAATCCCAAATAAAGGCTCCCATTCAAAGAAATTCTGCAAAAACTGGCTATGTAATACAAAACCCTAAAAGGCTAAAACAACTCATATTGACACTGATTTATTCCACCTCAAGTAAATGTCCATGTGTACGAGTCATGAAAAACAAATCATAATATGAACTTACGAAAGCTAAAAAATAATGATTTACCAAGGATATCAAGATTATGGTATATCCCCAATTTTCTATTAGTATATCAGAGTAAATAGAGGACTGGCTATAAACTTTTATATATACACGGGCATTTAGTACTAATCTAAAAAATGCTATAAAATATGGACTTTTATATCGTAATATTTATCGGACTGGATATCATCTACTTAATATCCAAAAGCATTTACGATTCATAGATTGAAAGTTTACATATATCTACATTATAGATTAAAAACTTATTTATCTATTTAGCAATTCTGAGTACTATTAATGTAGTATTAGATATTATATTACATTTAGCAATTCTAAGTACTATTAATGTAGTATTATATATTATATTACTTTTATATAGAGGGAAATTTAGAGAAAGGAGTAGATTATAGCCTCAGGCTTACCACTGTATTATTTTGGCGAATATATATAATATAATCAGTTGTTTTTCCTTTGCATATGTGAACTTTTAGTAGTGGGGAAAGAAGGAGGAAACAAACACTGTTCCAGATTCTCTTCTATCATAGTCATGCAAATGTTGCATTCAAGGGGTATTTCCTTCCTCGTTTCCTCTCACATCAGGTATGTATCTATTTCATATCTGACTGAAATGCAAAGGTTAATCATGTATCACTAATTGACTGTGGAAATATTACTTATTAAAAGAAAAAGTAAAATAAATTGAAAAGAATCTTGCTCTAATAGCTGTGAACATACTATCATGCCTAACTGTGATTATTATGTCTTGCATAGCCGTGTAAATTCCGCCTTGAGTAGCCGATGTATAGCTATTGCATGTTCATTATCTTTCTTGTTAAGATAAATTGTAGAGCCTAAATGATTTACTCATTCATTATCAAGTCTTGAACTTAAGGAAGATAAATTTATTCATAGATATAAATCATGACGATATTTTGTTACTTTTCATCGAATACACTGTCTTACCTTATTCATAAGAAAATTGAATACTGCATTCATATCTTGTGCATAGTATGGTTGAGTAGCAACCTCAGAGCATTCACTATAGAATATGATTGCTAGCCCATGAGGGCATAATAGCTGAGTATTGCAGCTATTCTATGTTTATTTATTTTCCACTCTTAACTCATAGTTCAAACGAATATGGTTCATCTTGGAATCAATGCACATCGGTTATAATCAGATTATAACTAGTCTCCATGGTTGCAAGACTTGAAGAAGGATTCTTATCATCAATTAGATGCATACTTTTGGGAATATACAAAGACAAAAATATATTAGAATCGTATTTTTTGTTGAGTCATAATATGATGTGTTAATTTAGCTAAATAAGGGAACCAATGTTGTATTAGGTTTAATTACATTATGACAGTTGAAGCTTGTTAGAGATAGGGGATTTGTAGCAGTTGGCTTATAGGGTTATGTCACAATCCCATGAAGGTCCTTGTAAACCGTTAATGTCAGTATACATGAGACTATTATATAATGAATTGGATCAGCTAAACCTAGAAGTTCTATAACCAATGAATCAACTAACTCAAGTGTATGTTAATTATCTTATGATGGTCATTTATGACTGTTATTCTTAGTAGACATTAAGCAGTTCACTAGATAGTTGGTTAGTAAACCAGTGAGTTAATTGGCTCAAGTGTATGCTATTTATCATATGATGGTCGTTAATAACCATTATTGTTAGTACACATTAAGTAGATGGCTTGTTTAGATGGTTGGTAACTAGTGAGTTTGTTGAGCTCAAGAATTGGATGTACAAGTTGAGAAAGGGAGGTGAACACTAACAACGCATTGGTGCTTGCAATGTTAAAACCTTGGCCAAGATGGTAATGCTTTATCTAAGTGATTGTTAGATCACATGAACTAGATACACCTACTAGTTAGATGGTCATAGTAGTTAGGGGTTACCTATAGTGTGTGATTGACTAGTTGCGTGTAGGTTTTGAACACCAAGATCAGATGGCCAGATGTAAAAGAGACCCAATCCTTAGAATGCACCCTCATGAAGGGTTGGGTCTCTTCCAATTGGAAGGGGCATGGGAGACTGGCAAGTCTACGATTGAATGGAGAAGCCCTTGATGATGCTCTCCCTATTCCAAACTATGTCGAGGCTTGATACAAAAAGTTTCAGTTGGAAAGTTAAATGAATTGTAACCTTTGAACCTTTATCTCTTCCCTCAAAAATGAAACTTGCCATTTGAATTCCTTTCTCATATTGATTAGCTTAATAATATTTATTCAATGTTTTTTATCGTTAAAAGATTACCTTCCTTTTAGATAAATTAGTTAGATTCTTATTATGTTGAAGAACATTTAGTTAGTTTTCTCCTTCAACTGAAGTAGTTATGTTTTATTTTGAAATGCTCAATTTTTTATCTTAATATAGATCAAAATTTATTTTCTTTAAGTATAGAATTAATGGAATCCTTTAAGATAAATTAAATGAAAATCTTTAATGAATACACAAAACTATATACATATGCAGGCACACCATGGTTGAGATGGTCCAACTCCCTAGTCTCACTCTACAACTAAGCTCATGCCATATCTAAATCAAAGACATCTCAAATACATCATCGGTGGAAAGCTGCAAAATGCCATTTTCATACATAAGCAAGACATACACAATTGGGCACAATCACCAAGAGAACGGAACAAAGTGTGTTTGAGATCATTTTCCTAATTGTGGTGTGGTCACGAAGAGGTTGACAAATTTACGGTGATCTCTTCGTGACCACACCACAATTAGGACAATGATCTTAAACACACTTTTTACCGTTCTCTTGGTGATTGTGCCCAATTGTGTATGTCTTGCTTATGTATGAAAATGACATTTTGCAGCTTTCCACTGATGATGTATTTGAGATGTCTTTGATTTAGATATGGCATGAGCTTAATTGTAGAGTGAGACGAGGGAGTTGGACCATCTCAACCATGGTGCGCCTGATCATATTATCTGAAAACCATGCGCCTCATATTAGCCTCAAACCTATGCCCCTACTGGTAGGTGGTGGGGATAGAATATCATTCGATGTACATATCAATGACTGGATAATAATTTTTTTTTTTGATAATAAGTATCATCGTTGGAATTATGATGAATACCAAGCTTTCGACCGATGATGTAATCGACGGACATACAACATTCTCATCGGTGAAATGTTCTGGAGTCGTCACACTTTCGACTCAAACCACACAAACATTTGACGAGGATGTTGTACGTGTGATGACACTTCATAGTCGAACGGTTGTCAATGTCTCTGAATGGACCGACGACACAAGCATTGGATAAACAGCATCACCGTCGGTGTGAAGTTCCAAATCATCGTCGGCTTTGCAAAAAAATCTACTGATTCTGATGACTTCTTTGACCATCGGCAGAGTTCATTGGATTGTCGTATTTCTAACGGGCATGGCATCGTCGACCAATCCGACACTGAGTTTTCAATGGTTGATTTTTTTGGTACTCCAATGAAAAGTCATCACAAATCTGACAAACAACCGTCAGAAATCAGCTCCAAATGTACTAGTGGGATATCTTGGGATTTCCTCCTTCGGGATCCTCTGCATATACTTGTAAGACAAAAATCCTAGCCTAGTCTCGATCCTGTTCAATGCACCACCTCCAGTACAATTTTGGCCTCAAAGTCTCCCCAAATAAAGTAGGATGGCTTAAGCCAAGCCCACCCAACTGTTTTGGGCTACACACCAAGTCCCATTTGACAAGACTCCATTTATAGGAGGACAGGTTGCCTGCCCATAAGAATTGCCTTGCCAAAGAATTCAATTCCTTCACAAATCACTTTGGGGCCACTTGGAGCATACACCTATAAATCGAAAGAGTATGAACCATTGACCAAATCAATTGAACCCTCCTAACAAAGGATAACCATATATGAGTCCAATGTTTAACCTTCATGTGAAATTTGTCTAGAATACCCTACCAAGAGTCCTTGGGAGGATTACCAGCAAAGATGGGAATACCTAGGTAAGTCAAGGGAAGAGAACCGACGTGGAATCTCAAGATATGAGTAATCCTCATCTGAATAGTTCTAGGTGCGTTCAAGAAGAGAATAGAAGATTTATCCTCGTTGATCAATTGGCTAGAAGCAACAAGATAAACATCCAAGACTTTACGCAGATTTATAGCTTCTTTGATCTGAGCTAGTCCCATCAGGGCCATATCATCCACAAACTCCAAATGGGACTGAGGAGGTATGTCATTACCCCAACTCCAACCATGAATAATACCCAACCCCAAATTATACTTAATCAATCTCCTCGGTCCCTCGGCCAAAAGAATGAATAAGTATGGGGAAAGAGGGTCCCCCTGACGCAGACCCCTGGATGCACCAAACAAATTAGTATGATCTCCATTAATTAGCACAAAGAATGAGGTAGATGAAACACAACTCATTACGCATTGGATCCATTCATCAGCAAAACCAAAAGCCCTAAGAATCTTTTGGAGAAAGGACCAACAGACTCTATCATAAGCCTTTGCCATATCCAGCTTGATAAACATAGCTTTTTCCTTGGAGGCTACCATAGAATGAATGGTCTCAGTAGCAATGACCACTCCATCCAAGATTTGATGACCCTCCACAAACCCACTCTGCTCCTTAGAAATGACACCCCCAAGCTAAGTCTTCAACCTTTCTGCTATCAACTTAGAAATAATTTTATAAATCACATTACAGAGAGAAATAGGGTAGAACTGGCCTAACTGATCATCCCCATCACACTTGGGGATGAGCGCAATGAAAGTCACTTTCAAATCACGAAACATCTGCCTATTCCTTTGGGACTCTTGGACCACCTCCAATAATTCCAATTTGATAATATCCCAGAATTCTTGATAGAACTCAATCGAAAACCCATCTGGTCTAGGAGCTTTCCCCTTCTTCATGTGGAAAATGATCCTCTCAAGTTCTTCTAATAAAATAGGACCCTTAAGCTTCTCATTCATCTCCCTAGTAACTAGAGAAGGAATACAAGCAAGAACCCAATTCTCCTCTTCTGATTAGCCCTAAGAATCCTCACTAAAAAGGCATCAAAAATACTGCATAGACTCCCTAGAAATCTACTGCAAGGATAAACACTGCTCACCTCTATCATTAACCAGAACAAGGATGGAATCACCGTGTCTTCTTGTTGTCACAAAATTGAAAAAGAATGCAATATTCTTATCCCCTGCTTGAAGCCAATCAATACGAGCTCTCTGTTTCCAGTAGATTTCCTCCCTAAGCTCCCACTCCTCTAAATCCTTGACTACCATGTCTTCCTCCCTAAGCAAGGCTTCTAACAATCCATGATCTCTTATTTCTCTAGTAATGTCATTCAACTCTAATTGAGAAGTTGTCTTAGCATGAAAAATATTACTGAAACACTAACGATTCCATCATTTAAGATGAAACTTAACATATTGCAGCTACTTGGCAAAAGTGTACATAGCAGTGCCAAAGGTTGGCCTCCCTTTCCTCTACCACTCCGCAACATGATCCTGAAAAGAAGGATCACGTAACCACATAAGTTGGAATTTGAATGAAGGAATGCGAGGCAAACTGAGCAGAAGAAGACACCAATTTGATGGGCTAGTGGTCCGAACCTCTCCAATCTAAAATCTCAGAGCATGTGGACCGCCCCCCACCAACCCAAAAACCAGAAACTAGAAAGCGATCCAACCTCTTCGCAATCCAATACTCCCCTACCCTCTTGTTGTTCCAAGTGAATAGACCATTATCGGGCTTGATGTCAACAAGATTCAAAGTTGATATACTATCCCAAAGAAGGAAGGAAGAAGGCTCCAAATGCATAACACCACCCTTCTTCTCACTCAACTCTAAGATGGCATTGAAATCACCCACCATAATCCAGAGATGAAAAGGAAACAACCCACGCATAAAAGAAATATGAGACCACAAATTTTTCTTACCCTGAAGATCAATGGGGGCATAAATGTTAGTAAACAAGATATATTCCCCAATCTCAAGACTAGAGGAAACCCCAGATAAACAAGATCTAGAAGAAACCCACCATATAGGACGAATCCTCAAGGGGTTCCAAATAGAGGTTGTCAGGCAACACCTCCAGAGGATCCAAATGCCCCAATACACTGACATTCTCCTCTCCCCCATAGATTTGGTACCAAAACCAACATACTTTCCATAAACAATTTAGTTTCCTACAAGAAAAAGACATCGGGAGAATGACTCCTTATCAACTTCTGAACAAATTTTTGTCTAGGGCCACTCTTCAAGCCCATCACATTCCATGATAGCACAATCATTTCGGGGGATTAGAAAAATGAGAATCCAAAGTCTTTACTGACCCTGACTCAACCAAATTCTCCCCCATCAATTTGATCTTATCCAATTCCTTCTTTTTAACAACCTTCGAAATCTTCTACGTGGCTCCTTTTTTAATGAATTTCTGAAGAAGACCCAGATGTAAGGAGATCTTATTACTTTTAATCCCAACAGAGTCCAATTTATGTGCTATAGGAGAAATGTCCCCACCAACCATCTTCACTTCAACACTAGAGACGGGTCTCATCTGAGCCACTACTTGTTGATCCATCTCCATCTAATGACTCTCATCCGCCTACAGACCTTGGGTAGTATCTAAGTTCACACTATCAGGAATCAACCTTGTAGCACAATGGTCCAAAGGAATCGACCCCGAATTCACCTCGTGTTGGTTAAGATCATCCAAGGCTTCAAATCTATTAAAGGTATCCTCCTCCTGACTCTCCTACAAGAACCTCTTCTAACCTCGGCTCCTATTTTTTGTCTTAACCAAGACAAAACCATCAGCACCCATAGCCACCCTAGACATGGAAGCTTTTCCTTTATCAACCCCATCAAGGTTATGAGATGACTGTTGAGGTTGAAGCTCAACCGATTTAGACCTAGGGCACTTACGCTACAAATGACCATACTCATGACATAGACAACACCGGAAAGGTAAAGTCTCATAATCAAGTTGTTGGACCCAAGAGTAAGAGCTCGCACACATATCTATAGCATCTGGGAAAGGCTTACTAATATCAATTTCAACACAAATACGAGACAAATTCATTACCTTTCTCCCCAAGGTTAGCATTGAAGATCCAATAGGCTTCCCAAGCAATGAAGCCAACATTTGCAACACATCCTCCCGACAACATTCCACTAGAAAACAAGGTAATCGAACCCACACTGGGACCTGATTCGTGAGCTCCTCCGAAGGGTTAAATCCTGCATGCCAAGGTTTGATGAACAACCCCACCTAGTTATAAAAATATGGGCCTCCCTCAAAGATCCTATTGTGATCATCCATGCAATTAAAAGTGACCATGAAGTAATTGTTTGCGAACAACATAACATCCATTTCCGCTTCCAGCACCAAGTCCTCTGAGCCCAATTTTCCAAAAACTATAGAGAAACCCTCATCCCAAAAAATTTGCAATATAACAAGTGCTTTGAGAAATATTCAACATCTTCAGCAATCATCTCAAGCGGAATTACCAATTTTGGCATCTCTTTGCATCTCTCAAGACAACCATTAATCTTCAAAATGCAAGAGCCATTGGACAAACCTACCCTAGTAAACCTTAAACCCGGAACAAAAATATCATTAGTGAAGGTCTTTATACCTTGGGATGGGGATTTCGCACCCAACGCCCCTCAAAAATCCATACCGGGAGATTTCCTTGAGGCTTCCCCCCCAGCAACTGACATCACAAAGGAGAAGGATTAGGCACAAAGAAGACCCACACCCAAACCCCTACCTGCCGAACCCTCCACCCAAGCCACACACCCCTTCCAAACTCTGAAACGGGGAGAGAATGGCCACATCCCTCCACACCCCTCGAGCTCCTCCCACCACTTCCACCAATCACCACACTCAAAACAAAAGCCTCACCGCAATCCTCCCCACCACCAGCCACCAGTCTCCACAGCCAAAGACACCACACCCCATGGAAGCAAAGAACAGAAACCCCCCTCTTCGCACAACCAACCACAAACCCCCCATGGGCTAGGGCTTGGATGCCCTAGCTCGGACCTGCAAAACTCATGCACGCTCCATCTTCCAATCAATATGGGAGACTGGTAAAAGTATTTTATTAAGTGATAAATTAAATAGTTATATTATTGATAAAAGTTTCTCTCCTTGTGTTATAAATTTTGGGGTCAAATTGAATGTTATGAATAAGTTGTTGGGATTATGTTCACTCCCAATGACTAAAAATAAATGCCCACTTTGTGGTTATAGACATGCTCTAACCTAAGTAGGATACTCTAGGTTATTGATAGAAAATTTAATATGATTTAAGGTAGATATGATAAGTTGGAATCCAACTAAGATGTACCAAATTCCAAGATAGACTTAAGGTTGAAATCATTTAATGAGGGATGATTGATCCTTAACATATGTGCTTAGAGTAGTGCCTTTATTTTTTAATTGTCTCACCTCACTATCATCAACATTTTATAATTATGAGTATATGTATACATAATACTAAATGAATTAAGGGTGAGAGAATGAGGAGCAGGCTTCGAGGGTTTCAGAGATAGTTTCAGAATGGTGGAAAATCTAACATGAACGATTGGAGAGAACCTTTGAATCCTAGTAATATTGGTAAAAAAGAAGTGTTATTAGAGGCAGCGAAAGATGTGGAAATTGACATCACAAGCGAAGTTGAAGAAGAATTGGATTTGTGGATAAAACACGCAGTCATCAACAAATTCATTGGACTCAGATTCAACATAAATCAAATTAAAGATTGGGTGTATAGCAATTGGGATTCCAAAGTGGTTATCAAATTCATGCCTAACGGATTTTTCATTGTCATCTTCATGGATGAAGAAGTGAGAAACAAAATTTTGATTCAATAGAATTGGTTCATGGATGAGTGCCCATTATATTTGCAGCCTTGGCAACCCAATTTCAATCCATTACCCTTGGCGGTATACAGTCATCCTGTATGGATTTGTTTGTACAATCTTCCTTTAGAATATTGGAATGATTCATGCCTTGAAAAAATTGGAAGATCGTTGGGCACGCTGATTGATATTGATAATGGAATTCTGGAAAGTGATTCATACTTGTATGCAAGGCTGAAGATTGCGGCTGTGAAAAAGATTCCTTCTAAACTATCACTTTTGTTAGGGGACAATGTTTGGATGCAGGAAGTGGAAGTTGAAGCATATCAACCGACTTGTGGGAGATGTGGTTTAAATAACCATCAAAGGGTAGATTGCAGAGTCTTTGTCAAACCTGCAAGAAATGCCAAGAAGTGGGTAACGAAGTTGAATAGTCAGTTAACGGTTACAAATGCAAACAAAGGTGATGTCGTTGACAAAACTCCAATTTTGGCATCTGAATCGCCATCCCCTAAGAAAAATTGCTCTAGTGCACACTCGGAAAATGCAAATGAGGATGATGTTAGATTGTTCCCATCCAAACCGGATCCTATCAATTACAAAGGTCTTTCAGATAATGAGATCAACTATGATTTGGATTTAGAAGATGAGTTTCATTTGGATGGCGAATTGGACAACATCAATCTAGAAGCATTAGTCAATTCGCAAACATTTTGTTGTGAAAGGCTAAAGGTGTCAAAGGTAGGAAAAGCAACCACCAGAAGAGAGAAGACAGGGCCAAAGAGAAAGGGATTATTAGTGTGTTGGAATTTGTGAAAAAAGCCAACGGAGATGGATTCTCCCTTGGTGCGAAATGAAGATAACTACTTGGAATGTCAGGGGACTTTTGGCCCCTGACAAAAGTCGTTTGGTCAAACATGCTTTGGCTAGAATATCGAGTGAAGTTATTTTGCTGCTGGAGACCAAGCTAAATATGAACAAAGTATCAAGTTTTCTTTTTTTATGCAAAAATTGGGATGGTTTTTTTTAGGAAGCCAATGGTTCTGCGGGAGGATTGGCAACCTTATGGGACCCTGATAAAGTTTTAATTAAATTGATTCAGAAATATGACAATTGAATTTACTGATGGGTCAAATTTTTAAAAGAAGACCTCAAGTTTCCATTGTTTAATGTGTATGGGCCTACCAAAACAGAGGACAAACTCAAAGTATGGACTGAAATTACAGAGCAAATCAAAACTACATATTGGGAGAAAGCAATGGTGGCGGGGGATTTCAATGCATTGCTAGATATTGATGAAAAGAAGGGAGGTTTAAGAATGTCCAATCGAGTTATGCAAGACTTCAGGGACTTTGTTTCCAAGAATCATCTTTTTGATGTGGTACCGAAAAATGGATGTTTTACTTGGACCAATAGAAGAGCAAAGCTTGCAAGCATTTCAGAGAGGCTTGATAAAATTTTTGTAGGACCATTCTGGGTCGAATCTTCTTTTAACTTGGAATCAAGTATCTTTCCTATTTCCCTCGTAGATCACTTCCCGGTTCAGACTTGCTTCAACGCTTCTCAAGCAAAGGTCAAGGGGAATTTCAAGTTCTTAAGTATGTGGTGGAGGGATCCTAATTTTCACAAAAATCTGGAGACGTGGTGGCTAGAGAGCAATATTTTTGTTGGCACACCCAGCTTTTGTTTCTCTCAGAGGATGAAGTTTATCAAAGATAAAATAAAACTTTCGAATGTGGCCTCTTTCAAAAACATATTTGTTGAGAAAATCATAATAGAGGAGGAGCTTGACTGATTTAATAGTTCGATCATTGTTAATGGCATGTCGAAAGATGATTTATTAACAGAAAAATAGTTAAAAAATGATCTTTCTGAAATTATGCTTCGAGAGGAAATCTATTGGCGTGAAAAATAAAGGGAATTGTGGATTAGAACAAGAGATGCGAACACCAAGTTTTTTCATGCATCGGTAAAGGCCAAATGAGGAAAAAATAGAATTGATTCCATCAAGAATTCGAAAGGGATGCAATTCTCAAAGATAGAGGAGATTGAGGAAATTGCAGTCAAATATTTCAAACAGATTCTGGGATCGGTGGATGGCCAGACACATGGTGGTTTCTTAAATATGCTAGAGGTTATTGATAGAGAACTTTGGAGGACAACAAATTTCTGATGCACCCTTTCACGATCAAAGAAATCAAGGATGCCACTTTTGCGCTCCATCCCCACAAGGCACAAGGCCCGGATGGGGTGACTATGGAATTTTTCCAGAAGTGCTGGTGCTTCATGGGAGAAGACATTTGGAAGGTTGTTGAATAATTCTGCAAGAAAGGTAAGTTTGTCAAAGAAATCAACAACACCATGATCGCATTAATTCCCAAAAAGCAGACTTGTGAGACCATGGCCGATTACAGACCAATCTCGTTGTGCAATTCTTTGTACAAAATCATATCCAAGGCTATGGTCAATAAATTGAAGATTATTCTGGACAAATTGGTCTCACCTGAACAACATGGCTTCACACCGGGGAGGGAGATCGCAAACAATATTATCACTGCGGGAGAGACCATTCATACCACGAGTAGAGACAGGAAGCATGGAATGATTGTGAAGCTAGATGTTAGCAAAGCTTATGACCGGGTAATTTGGACCTTTCTGTTTTCTATTCTAGAGCAATTTGGTTTTGAAAGAGGTTGGCTAAATTGTATCAAACATTGTGTTTCTTTCATATGCTATTCGATCATTGTTAATGGCTCTCTATGTAGTTTTTTTCATGCCACTAACGGGTTAAGACAAGGAGATCCCCTGTCACCCTTCCTGTTTGTTCTGATGGTAGAAACTCTTGGTAGAAATATTAAAAAGTTAGTGGTTCTGGGTAGCTGGAGAGGCGTTTTAATTCATGAAGATCTAAATCCTATATCTCATTCATAATTTGTTGATGACACTATTCTTTTTGGAGAAGCCACAGAGAGGGAAGCAAAGACAATCAAATCCATCTTGGAGGAATATGAGGTTGGCTCAGGACAAAGCAGGAACAAAACTAAGTTTGTGGTCTACTTCATGAATACTAGCAAGAGAACCCAATTGAAGATTGCAAACATTTTGGGTTTTCAGATGAGTGAGTTCCCCATCAAATATCTTGGAGTGCAATTGTCTGCAGGGAGATTCCAAAAAAAACTTTGGGAGGAGGTGATCAACAAATGTCACACCAAAGCAACAATGTGGAAAAACAAATGGCTTACACAGGCTCAAGTCAGTATTGTCGGCTGTACCTATTTATTATATGTCATGTTTCAGATTATCCTCCAAAGCAGCATATGATCTTGATGGATTACTTAAAAAATTCTTGTGGGAAGGGTCAAAAGACAAGAAGAAGATCCCTTTGATTCACTGGAATACAGATTTCTTAATCAAAGATGAGGGAGGGGTTGGTCTGAGGAAAATGAATTTGCACAATTTGGCACTTGGTACCAAGCTGGCATGGAAAATGTACATCCACCCACAGAAAATTTGGTGCAAAGTTTTATCCAGAAAATATCTTGACTCTCTAGATCCAGAAAGAATCTTCACATTGGCAAACTCAGATGGAGGATCCCCTGTCTGGCAATTTATTTGGGAAAGTAGGAGAATCATTACGGAGCATTTGACTTGGAAAATTGGCAACGACAAAAAGGCAAGGTTTTGGAGAGAGTCGTGGAATGGAGACACTCCCTTGGATGAGGCTTTCAAGGACCAGGATTGGGTCAATCGGGTGGAAGCTACAGTCGGCCCCTTTGTTGCAGACTATATGCAACACATGCCTAGCTCTGCTGCCTTGATAGTCTGGAAAGTGGTGGGCGAATAGAACCAGGAAAATTGGAAGAAACTGGATGAATTGCTATGCAGTAAGAAAAAGATCCACTACAATTGTGAAGATGATAGTTTGTTGTGGTGTGCGGCCAAATCAGGAATGTATAAAGTGCAACTGGGATACAAATTACAAAGACACAGAGAGAAAGATATTGATTGGCCTGGGGCATTGTGTTGGCATAAAAGAATTCTACCTAAGGTGGGTGCCTTTTTGTGGATTGCGTAGCATGGACGTATTCTTATAGGGGAGAGACTAAAATTGATTGGCATCTCGGGACCCAACGTACACACATTATGTAAGAAGGATGGAGAGACGGTCGAGCATTTATGTTTTTGGTGCCCCTACGCAAAGCGATGTTGGGATTGGCTTCTTGATTGTTTGCAGTGTGATTTGGTCAGGAATCAGTCGCTAAAAGACTTTCTCTACTCTTGGCCAAATAAGGAAAAGTCTTCCAAATGGGGTATTCTTCGAGTTGTGAGTCCATCTATGTTGACATGACACCTTTGGAAGGAGAGAAACTGTCGTATTTTTAACGATGAGGCTATGGAAGTTGATGTACTCATTCCAAAGATCAAACATGACATCGATGAAGTGGTTAATGTTAAGACTCTTCATAGAAATTATAAATCATATACAAAATGTGATATGGCTATGGAAAACATTTGGCTATTATCGAAGAATAGTGACTACAAATTCTCTGACTCAAAATCTTGTAGAAAAAATATTAAGTGGACTCCTCCTCCCTCTGGGTGTTTGAAAATTAATTTCGATGGGGCTTGTAGAGGGAATCCAGGTGAGTCTTGTAATGGGGCAATTATCTGTGATGAGTGTGGCGATATGGTGGGGGTTAAATATGGCCCGATGGGTGTATTGACCAACAACATTGTCGATGTAACAAAACTCGAGGCAGGTCTTGAATTGTGTGTGGAGAATGGGGTTCACAAGGTTATGATTTAAGGTGATTCGCAGGTTATCCTCAATGACATATCTAATCAGCAATTCATAGAGTGGAATCTAGATTGTTGGATCCCTAGGATTCAACACCGGGTGAACTCACAAAGCTGGTTCCCACTTTTTGGTACATCCTGATTTTTGCTGAAATCATACATTTTTTGGAAAATATAATTATTTAAGCTTTAAGAGGTCCCATTTGAAGTAATTAATTGAAGAGAGTTAGATCAAAGGCTCTTAGATCAAAATTTCTTGGATAGAACCTCTTTACTTCTAAATCATACTTGCAATGGAGTCTCCTTTGCATCTATCAAATGCTGATAAAAAACCAATTTTACATTAGCTTTTGAGGGGTCAAACGAATTCATTTAGAAGTTTTGTTTTCTTGAGGATTTAGTCCTTATTATAAGCTTTCCAAATAGTATAATTTTTAATATATTTAAGTTTATTAATATATTTTTATTTTATTTTTTATGAATGTAGGTTTTTCACTGAACATGAACTTCTTTGTTCAATGCATTGGGAAAAATAGCAAACTAATTCAAAAAAATTTTGAAAAATATCTATGCCCTAGGTATTGATGTCTTCTTTCTAACAAAAAAAATAAATGTTAATTTTGATATATATAGAGCAAGTTATGTGTTCAAACGTACACCTATATCTAAATTATAATTAGTCGGGGTTCAAAACTTAATAAAATAAAAAATATTCAACATATCACTATCAAACCAACTGCATGCCTTGGGTATTGATGTTACAAACCAAAATTTAAAAGAGATAAGTTTTTATCATTTATAGAAAAAAATTTATACGTTTCGGGATGCACATCACTCTTAAAAAATGTTGTTTCCTGTAAAAAACTACTTTTGAGGGAGATGGAAAAATCAATAAAATTTTATTCAAAAAAATTTGAAAAAAATATATTTAGAATCTACAAAAAGGATGTTACAAATCACTAGTTTACATCATCTCCAAATTCTTAACGATTTAAAAGTTATAGGTGTCGAAAAGTGAAGGTTTTTTGCAAAATGTTCATCTAAGTGTCAAAGTTGGTCAAAAAGTGGGAACCAGTATTGTGAGTTCACCCCACCTTACAGGGCTCGCCTTTGAGTGTACTTTCACACACTCACACCGAGAAGGCAACTCAGCGATGGATTGCCTGGCCAACATGGGAATATCCAGTTCATGTTCCAAATAGTTGTCTTCAATGGATTAGATTCTGGATGCTCTACTGCAAATCTTGATCAGGGAGAAATTATCAATCCCTAGGTCAAGGATTGGGTAGATCTAATTTCCTTGTCTTTGCATGATTATGAGATAAGTAGAGTTCGAGGGTCTCATCATGTGGTGTGTGTGATGACACACACATTATACGATGCTCTCCTTTCTTTTCTTAGACAGCAGAGGTAGATTTACTTGGAGTTCATTCGGGCAGAAACCTCAAAATTGTTTCCTAACCAGTTATTTTAGGATGTTTGGAGGATTCGCAGAGTAGTTTTTAGTTTAGTAACTTCTTGCAAAGACCGGGTTTGTTTTTGAGGAGGCTTTCTTCACAGTTGTTTCAGAATCATGGTTCATCACTTTGGGTTGAGTTGTATGTGTTGTGATGAGTCTCTAGCAGAGCAATGTGACCGACTGTTCAATATTGATGTCGAAGGGTAGACAATGATTGTTGCAATTGTTGAGGACGCGCTCAACGAAGAAAGGCACTGGTGCGATGGTTTCATTTACAAGATCATTCTTTTCCTGCTAGTGGAGATTCTTCCTTCCAAGGAGGCATGCATTGAGAAAATGGATGGGTTTATCAGGGATGTGGATGCCAATGCAGTAGGCAATGCCATCATGTAACTGGAAGAGGAATGGGAGAGCATCTTGGGTCCTTTCTTCAATCCTGAGTGCTTCCTCTCGAATGTGGATGTTTCAATTTCTAAAGATGAGAACCAGGTTGCTACTACAGAGTTGCGGACAAAGAAGGAGAACTTTTATGGGCAATCCATGGGATGTTTTTTGTGCAGGGGTCTCCACTAGTGAAATGGGTCCATTTCGAAGGATGATGAATGAAGATCTGGGCTAGCTGTCAAACAACAACATTAAAAAGGTGGCGACTTTGGGTGCTCGTATTGCGACTATTATGAGGCTTCTGTAGTGTGTTTGGCCTTTGATTGGTTGATAATTGTTTTTTGTTTTTCTAGTATGGGCCATATCCTTTTTGGGGGTCTGGTGCATATGTAATACTTTTTATTATCAATATAGGGTGCTATCCCCATACTCGATAGCACTTATCTAAAAAAAAAATTGATAAATGTAATTGTTTTTAAAATAATGATATTATTAATTATTATTCATATTAGTTGAATTAATTAAATAAATAAATAATGAATGGACTTTTTATTTTTTAAATAGGTTTCATTTTTTAAAAAAAATTTAAGTTTGGTTTCATTTATAATTTTTAATATAAAAGTTAAAATTTAGCTTTAACAATTCTTAAGTTTATACGACCCCCTTATCAAATTCTACTAACATTAAATTTAGGTGAATGAAACAATGTTGATTAGTTGTGGGATAGTGTGTAAGGAGCATCAATGGATAATGATGCATCGAAAAGGGGGACATTGTCACAAACAAAGTTCAAGTGTCAATACGTTAGTTTGCAACTAAAACTAAAACTAATGAACCCAAAACCTCCAAAATGCATATCAAAAGAGATTAAGCATACCAAATGAAGCATAAACAAAACAAAAGAAAGAAGAAACTCCCTAAAATGGTCCCATGTTGCCTGATAGCTCTCCCTTGTTCTTCTCCTCTACAAGATCTACAGTTATGCTTGAGTGTGACCCTCAGTTTTAGCATAAAACCATAGATGCCAAATGAAAGATTGAATGTGATTGAAGATGAAATGCTAATGCTATGCAAATGCTTAGACTAGTATTGCTATGAGAAATCTTAAGTGGGAGTTCTATTCAAATATAGTAACAATGCTAAAAATGCTTCCCCTTTGCTTGAGGAATGAGGCTCTTTTTATAGGCAAAATGGTTGAATGAATGGCCAGGATTGATTTGACTTATAGAGGGCTAGGATTTCATGATCTTCAATCCAGGTGATAGTTTTCAAACCAATCCCATGTTGACAAGTGTCATTATGAGAGGGCTTGAGAGGAGAGGGAAGAAGCATTTAATGCCTGAGGAGACATGAGGGTAATCTCATGTAGTTGGGTTATTAGATAAATATATTATCTAATAGTAAGGTTATTATCCAATGGGTAAACTCATGTGCAAGTTTTACCCATGGTTAGCCCTTGACCAAAGAGGCAAAACCCATGTGGGTTAGTGTGTTGAGGAAGGAAAAACCTTTAAGGTTTTGTAAGAGCCTTAAATGTCTTTGAAAGACTTTGAGGGTTAACTTGTTGGAGAGAAAATGACTTTAAATGTTTATAAGAAGTGACTCCTTCCCAATCCTTAGTTTAGGAATGTGCAAATGTTTAGGAGGGGATTTAGGCTAATTTAGAAGGGATTAGAAGAATCTAGAAGAGGGGTTAATGAGCAAGTGGGTTTTGTAGGAGAATGCAAGTGGGTGAGGATAAATAGGATTTAAATATTTATTGAAATGTGCATGTGAATTTTAGAATTTATTTAAATAAATCTTAATTTATTTAAATGAGAAAAAAGGGGGTAAAATTGCTTGAAAACTTTGATGAAAACCATTGAAGGCTTAAGAAGACTCTAGAAGGAAGTCATTAAAGGCTTGAATACTTTAAGGGAAACCATAAAAGGCTTGAGAAGACTCTAGAATGAAGCCATTAAAGGCTTGAAGACTTTGAGGATTAACTTGCAACTTGCATTTTCTAGAAAGTGCAAGTGGGGGAGGGATTTTAGGAATTTAAATAATTATTAATTTATTTAAATGTGAGAAAGAGGATTTTGGGGATTTAAATAAATATTAATTTATTTAGAGGTGAGAAAGATGATTTAAATAAATATTAATTTATTTAGATGTAAGAAATGGGATTTAAATAAATATTAATTTATTTAGATGTGAGAAAAGGGATTTAACCAAACACATATGATTTATTATTTTAATGAATTGTCTGAATTTGGTTAAGTGAATAAAATAAAATAAATTGAATAATTTTATTAATTAATAGGAGAAGAGGGATAAGATGAATTAATTAAATATTAATTTAATTAATAGTTGAACAATGGTTAAATAATCAAATAAATACTAAGTATTCATTTAATTAAGTGGATAGATTTGGGTGTCTACATATAATATTGTCACAAATGAACAAAGTGCTAAAGGTCATAGCATTGAGAGACGCCACTAATGCGTGCAATAAAAAAGCACTAAAGATAGAGACAAAAAATGATATATTGTATCATTGTTGAATCCCATGTAGGTGATGGACTTTAGATTTAATCCCCATAAAAAACTTGTGGCAAGGTTTATGAGCTTCATTGTTTGTAGGTTTCAAGTGTTACGCCTTTCTAGAGATTATGTTTTCCACCAACACTGTTATGATGTGTGGGATGCTTAGAAAGGTACATGGATATACATGTATAATTATGATATAATGAAGAACTAATATTTTGACCAAGGGGATTAGACGTCATTGATATCATTACAAATTTACAGTTTAAAATAAAATATAATTGTGAGAAAATTGGACACATCAAGATACACATCTAGATAATATATTTTACAGAGTATCCATACTAATCAAACTTTATTGTAGTGAGAAGTCTATATAATGATCTTCAACTATTGTTTGTGTTTTCATATCTTTTACATCACAAGTAAGGATTCAATTATAGATTTTTTCATTTCTTACCCTTTCTATGCAAGAAACTTGTAATAGTGTAAATTGGAAATGGTATGACTATAAAAAGTAAGCATCTACTAACCTAACATGATACCTCTAGTGGATTCATCTACTATATAATAATACAATTTTATTAGAATCTCAACTTCTTCATCATCAAAACGTTCCATAATTAACTGTAGTCACATAAATTTGTCCATTTAATTAAATGAATATTTACTATTTATTTGATTATTTATCCACTAGCCAACAGTTAATTAAATTAATATTTAATTAATTCATCGTCAACCCCTTCTCCTATTAACTAAATAAATTATCCAATTTATTTAAATTAATTCATTAAAACCACACCTCTAAATCAATTAAATAAATAAATCATATTTATTTAATTTAACCCCTTTATTCTTTTGAATAAATAAATAAAATATTTATTTTAATCCCTAAACTACCCCCCCACCCCACTTGCATTCTCCTACAAATGCAATGCAAGTTGCAACCACAATTGAAATAAATTAATTTTATTTTAATTTAAATCCTATTTTCCCTCACCCACCAAACCCACTTGCAATCTTAAATCCCCTTCTAGACTCTTCTAACCACTTTCTAAATTCTTCCAACCTCTCCTAATTAGCCTAATCTCATCCCCTAATTATTGTCACATTCCAAAGAAACTTGAAGTCACTTCTCAAAGCCTTCAAAGTCTTTGAAAAGCATTTAATGCTTTATGTATTCAACAAGCTAACCTCTAAAGTCTTCCAAACCACTAATGGCTCTTACATGACCATTAATGGCTCTTACATAACCATTTATGGTTAACTCAACTCACCCACATGGTTAGAGACTTTACATCTAACTCAACCCCCATTTAACCCATGTGTCTCCTCAAGCATTCATTGCTTTGACCATGGTTATCCTCACTAACTCTTGCACAAGAGTTTATCCATTGGATAAAGGCATTATTTATTGGATAATGGTTTTATTCATTCAACTCAACATTAACCTTACCTCCCAAGTTAACCTTTAGGTCATGTCAAGCATTTAATTCTTCTTCCCTCTCCCCTCAACCCATATCATGTTGACATTTGTCATCCTGGGATTGGGTTGAAAGCCCTCACATGGATCATAAACCCTTCAATCCTGACCCTTGTTGAGATTACTCAATCTCAACCATCAATTGCTCTATTTTTCCTATAAATAGAGTCCATTCCTTCATAATCCAGATCTTGAAATCTTGTATGCATCTAAATTATAGTGAAATTTAGAGAGCATTTAGCATAATAATCTACATTTGCTTTTTTGGCTAAAATTAACATTAGATAATATCTCATTTTAGCTTGTTTACATTTGCATTCTCACAAGTTTTCATTCTATAATCTTGAATTTCCATAAGACATTCAGAATAGTGCAAAAAACTACTAAGAGCTACACTCATTTGGGAACTTGGAGAGAAGAGGAACAAGGGAGGAGTAGCTACAAACATGGTGGAGGGAATTTGGAGATGTCTTATTGCATTTCTTAGATTTCTTAAGCTTTCTATGTTGTGTTTTGTGTCTCTCTTGATATGCTTGCTTAGGATAGTATTTAATTTGTGATTTCTAACACTAACACTTGGTTTGTTTCTTGTGTGTTTGTGTTTGTCCTCTTAACAATATCCTAGCATTCCTTTTTGCAGAGCATGATTTGGTAAACCCGACGTGAATCGAACAGGCAACCTTCTGATTATGTTTTTGAAAAACTACTAACTTTTCATGTTTTAATTGACACACAGGTCACGCTTTAGTGTCGTTGTTCACGCTCTAGTGCCTTCGAAAGCTGGTGATTTAGTGCTATTGTTCACAATAATAGCGCTATTGTCTCCCAATTGGCGCTATCCTTCTTCTTATAGCGTTATTGACCATTAAATAACTCTATTGTGTATAGTTTTAGCACTTTTAGCTCGCTATTTGACAGTCTTTTAGTGCTTATGTCTCTTTTTATAGTGTTGTTGTACTTATTTTAGCACATTTGTTTGTTATTTAGCACTTTCATGTTAAATAGCGCTTTTGTTTTCACACAGAGTAGCGCTATTGTAACAGAGAGTTGTAAAAACACCTTTGTAACTAAAAAAAAAAATTAGGCTTGTAGAAGCCCACCAAAAATTCAGATTTTACTAACTTGTTTTTTTTTTTTGCATGTTTTGACTAAATCTCATTGCAGGATTGGAGGAATTAAATTAGAAAGCTTTTATTCTTCTTTTTACTAACTTTGTTAAAGTTAGGATAAAATGAATTCACTTTCTTTTATTGGTTAAAAATCAACTTCACTTCAATTTGGGTTTTTTAAATTAATCACACTTTTCAGTTTGGAGCTCTAAAAAGAACCACAAAAACTCAAACAAACAAATTTGTTTTTGCAAGTTACGAACAATTTTTATTTGGTGCTTAAAATCAACAAGACAATTTTTATTTCTTGCATCAATTTAAAAATTACAATCAACACTTCATTTTGGGCATGTTTAAAAAGAACAAACCATTTTGTCCCTTCATGTTCAAATTGATTTACTTCAAGAAAATGTGTTTCAAATTTAGTTGACCAGGATTTCAAGTTCCTAGATTACACAAACATTTTGCCATGAAAGTTAAAAAGAACACCATGATTGTTGGAGCAACATCTCCAAATAGTTAGATCACATTGCTATAAAGTTGGTTAAAAAGAACAAGTGATTTCAGTGATTGGCACACTTGTGCAAAGTTTGTCGAGTGGTCCTACTTCTAACACACACCATCCTCTCCCTTGGCTTTCGTGGTCCTAGGTGCAAGAGAAAAGTGTTAGTAACACTCAAAGTTTTATCTTTTTAAGAGAGGTTTGCCAAGAGACACATCACTCTTGGGAACGACCTCGCGTGGTAAATCCTTCGAGCCGCTATAGAAATCAGGTGTGATCGAAATTTGTAGCCTTAGGTATAGTTGTTCCTACAATGTAACTTGTTGAAAGGACATATGGGCCCCACCACAAGTTACAAGGCTCTTAAGTGAGTCACTATAGAATGAACTTATGTCCAAAAACATCGAACATTACTAGACACCTTTTTATATAGAATCCCACCCATTCTATTGATTGAGGATATTTGTGAGTTTTTCAGTGCAAGAGCATAGACAGTTTTGCTCCCAAGATACTCACCATACATATTTCCTTGAGTAGAAATGGGGCTTTTTGAAAGGCTACTTGTAGCTTGATAAAAGTGGTGACTCCCCCATAATAGGGATCATCTATCTGTTATGCTCACACAAGACTTAGTATATCACATCCTTACCTGCCACGATGGGATTCATAAGGTATGTAGTACCAAAGTTGAAAAAATGTCAAGATGTGGGCTGAAAATATCGTAACTGGCCAATTGACGTTAGGGATAAAAAGTGCTTGACTTGTCTTCATATTGTGTCAGACCAGTACAAATTTGAGCCAACTTCAGGCTTTGGAAACATCTAAAATACACTTGTAGAAAGGGTCCAAGTTCATGATTGGGTTGATCTAGACCCAAACCTATTTGTGCCTTTTGAGGGAACATTATTGTGCTTGTGTGCTTGCTTTGTTTTCTTGTGAAAGAAGTTCAAAAACAAATCAAAAACTAAGTATTCATTCAACAATTTTCCATCAACATTTGACCAACAAACATCAAACAAAGTGCAAACAAGATATCAGAGTATATGACCATCATTCAGATTTTGAGAAAGAGGAATCTTCGTCAACATATCAACTTGAAGAAAAGACCATTAAGCTCAAAGGATTTTATCAAAAGAAGGAATTTTTTCTATTGAAATAGAAATTTTTTTCTCTCACATAGAGCTGCTTCTTACATCACATGCACTTGTATCTCCAAGGCAAAACCAACAAATTTGACAAAGAGCCTTTGAGAAATAGAGCTTTCACACAATACAGAGCTTTAAGTTATCACAAAAATAAAGGAGGTAAAATCAACCCTGCTTTCTCTCCAAACATCTGTATTCCATACAACATAGCTCGAGAAGAACCACCAACTCCTAAGAGAGAAGAGGAAGAATTTGTTCCCTTTGTAACACAAAGTTTTTATTGAGGTTCACATCCTACCCATTTCCACGTTCACATTCAACACATCACAAACCACCTAAATCTCAAAACACAAAAAGGTCTTGTTCTTAATTCTTTTTGATATTACTCAAATAAAAACAACAACATCACTTTTAGAATGCCTCTCATCTAGGATCAATCATCCTACGAGTCATTTCTATGCAGGTTAAAACTAGTTTATGAGTGCATCCTCTCATCACTAGATAGCTTTGGTTTGTAACACATCTCAAACCTTGCTATACCTTATCACATCAACCTTATTAAAAACACAAGAGCAATTCACCAAGAATTCTTGTTGACATCCAACTTTCAAGTATTAGAGATTTATCATCACACAAACATTTCATAAAACCTTATCTTCCATCAAACACATCATCATCGTCTCATAAACCATTTTCACAAAATATCAACAAAATGGCTCACACAAGATCAAAAACTCGACAACCAAAGATCGAAAAAGAAGAAGAAGAAAACCTCAATGATTACCATGAGGATATAGGAGGAGGCACAAATGATTAAGATCCTAGCACTCCAACTCCCGAAGCTATCAAAAGAGCACAACACAATCCCAGGTTCAATAGACTTTTTGACGAAATCCTTAGAAACAATGCAGATGCTCATTTTTTGAGACTTGCTCAAGAGGGTGCCAAACTACCCTCTGACTTTGATACTGCACAAAGACGTTAGACATTGGAACAAAGCCGTAACGAGGGTGGAAGAGGTAGAGATTACTTCCGATATGACCTTAATCAAAGAAATCCCCCACCTCCTCCTCCTAATGAAATAGACATGTTAAGACAACAAATCAAGAATCTCTCCCAACAACTCCACAATGGTGTGAAAACTACCCGGTTTTCACTTAATGATATTTGTCCCTATCCCTTTGATAGGAACCTACATATGCCACCTTTTCCACGAGGGTTTGAAACACCTAAGTTCAAAAAGTATCAGGGAAAAGGAGACCCTAGGGATCATGTATGGGAATTTCACTCAGCTTGCCTAGAAGTGGCTTATGAAGACACCTATATAATGTGCCTCATTCCTCAGAGTTTGGGGGAACAACCACACAATTGTTTTCTCGATTACTAGGTGGCATTAGTACATTCGAGAAACTAGTTCAGAAGTTCATCGCACATTATTCACATAACATAGAATGTGATGTTACCATGGAAGATCTATGCAATACCAAACAAAAGCCAAGGGAGCTATTTTCAATTTTTCTGCAACGGTGGAGACAACTGTCTAGCAAACATTCTCTTCATCTACCTGAACGAGAGCTAGTGGAAATGTTTATTTCCAACTTGAACGATGAAATGGAATTCCACTTAGACATGAAGGGAACAGAGTCCTTTGAAGACATGATCACCCAAGGATTAAAATGTGAACGATCCCTTATCAAAAAGGGACTTATCAAGATATACAATGAACCAAAAGATGGCTCTCGCCTGCATTTTAATAGTGATAAACCTAACTTCTAGAATAAGAACAAAAACATCGTCAATGACGGGGTTGTAGATGTAAGGACCATAAAAAGTGCATGACCGCAAGAGGAACCAAGACAAGGGCAACAAAATTATAAACCAAAACGTACATACACACCCTTAGGGGAACCCATCGAAATGGTATTTCATCAATTGGTCTCTTCAAATATGACAACCTTAGCAAATACATCTAATTATGAACCTCAGGTCAAACCTCCATGGTGGAGAGATAATGAACATTGTGAATTCCACCAAGGGAAAGGGCATAAAACAAGTAACTACAATAGACTGAAAGATCTTGTTCAGGATCTTATTGACCGAGGAGAGATTGAAATTGAAGGACATGACCCAAAAACCTCCAATAATCATCATCTTATGTTTAAGAATCCGCTTCCATCACAAGATCAAAGGGGTCCTTCCACTTCAGGGTGAAACACAGATACAACTGATTATACGCGAGCTGCCTATAATTATATTGTAAATCACCTATATGATGTTGATGAACAAATTGCAACCCTCGCGATTAAAGATCCAAACCTTACCTGCAATGTTGTTACGTGTTGTAGCAAGATCACTATTAAAGCAGCTCCACAAGGCACAACATCCATCCCAAAGCAGTATAACCTTGTGGAACAGTTAGATAAGATGCTCGCACTTATATCCATCTTAGAGCTTTTGCACCTATCCCCGTCTCATAAAACAATCTTGGATCAAGCTCTCCAAGAGGCATCAGTCCCTACCAATCTTAATACAGATCAATTTCAAGCTATGGTTGGTAATCTGAGGTCATCACCATGTCTCACTTTTTCTGAAAGCGACAATAGATCCTTCCAACAACCGCATAATGCCTCACTCCATATTGAAGGATTTATCAACCAACACAGAATCAAGCGAGTCTTGATTGACAATGGCATCAGTCTAAATATATGTACATTATAGTTGGTTAGAGCATTAGGATATGCAATAGAATTAGTGGACCCCCACAAAAAGATAACCATAAAAGCCTATGATGATACAGAGTGTTCTTCAAAAGGAGTCGTTGTGTTACCAATCCGAGTGGACCCAGTGGTGAAGCACGTCATCTGTCAAGTTTTGGACCTTCCTCTGTCGTATAATTTGTTGTTAGGAAGACTTTGGATACACGCCATGCAATCTATTCCATCTACCTATCATCAGTGTATCAAGTTTCCCCATAACGATGTAGAAATCACAATCCTGGGCGATGCAATTCCATTTGCATATTGTAACAATATTAACCATCAACCAAAGATTACCATTCCTAATAATAGAGAAGCTATTCCATCGACATCATATGTTAGTCCAACCTCTCTTTCTAGCTCAAACACCCCTATACCAAAGCAAGAGAAGCTAAAAATGAAAATGGCAGAGGAAGGACTTGGGGAATATAATCTAAGCCAACTCTTTTGTGTTGGGCAATTACCCACTTCTCCTAAAATTTATGGCAAACCTCAAAGGTTACTTCAAACACCACTGGACAAGCCAGCATGCACTTTGGTGCCTTTTGTCCTTAGAAAAAGTTAGGAAGAGAAGACCAGAGATGAGGACCTAGTAGAATGGATCTATAAAGACCCTATCACCACGGAAATCCCACAGGCTAATCTTCCTACAAATCAATATGGCAAAGGCCTTACCATTATTCAAAGAATGGGCTATGATGGTCATAGTGCTTTGGGACCTTTCAAGCAAGGACGACACGAGTCATTGCAGCTTGAATTAAAGCCCAAAGATAACACTAGATTAGGTTTTCAAAAGGAGGCTCTTCCTAAGCTTAGATTCAAAGGGAAACCTAGCAAACCTCTATATCAACCTAATACTCTAAAGAGGCCACCCTTGATTATATTAGCAACACCAAGAACTGCACCAACTACCCCAACAAGGTTGAGAATCCCATAAATACCATCCACAACATTACTCACACTGCTAAAAATACCTACAAGACCCATTATCCCACCAGCAACATCGATAATATTACCTACAACACCGATAATCCTACCTGCAACACCAATCATTCCATCAATCAAACCAACCACCCCATCAGTAGCAGCAACCGCATCAAAAACACCATTAGCAGTATCTGTACCCCCAACAGTATTGACAGAACTAGTAGACCCAGCAGCAACATCAGTGGCACCTGCAATACCAACAATTCCATCACCAGCAGTACATCAGCTGATTACAACTGCAGTGTTCAACTCAAAAGATATCTTGGTTTGGTATAGTAATTGGATACTAGAAAGTGACTCAGAGACTAACTCACACGAGTGAGAATTTTTTCCGTACATCTCAACACTTCAGATGAGGAAGACACATCACCAACTCCACCTCACAAAGAAATCCCTATTTACAAAGAAGCACAGATTAAAACCTCTTGGGTTCCTGAACTGGAAACACCTTCCACATACCCTACATCACATCCTACGCCTGATTCTGACAGGAAGAGTACCATCAATGACCTCCACCAAAATGTCTTAAGCCTCACTGATACATCCCATGAACTTAACCTGATCGATGAGGTAATGCCCATTATCAATCCTGAACTCATTGAATGGAACCAACCAATTCCCCCCTGCCTTGACCAATTCCAAAATGATGAGGCGGTCATTGACTTTTTGGAACTATGGGATAACATACCAAGTGGGGATCACAAAGTTGGATTCGCCATCAAACTTAATAGCGCAACATAATTTGGGGTGGATGCCAAACATTTCAGCTACAAAAATATCACAATAAAACATGGATCTTCTAGTGAAAACCACATTGTGGCATTGTTTGATTCCAAAAAAGTAAAAAGAAAGAGTGTATCCAATGGTGAAAACCTCCTTGAGGCACCTGAGGATGAAAGGTTTGACATCCTCCCCTCTAGTACAAATCAGGAACGATCAACGATCCTCATCGAGGAAACAAAAGAATTCAATGTGGGGACCCCTGAGACTCCTCACCAAATACAACTGACATCTCTTTTAACTCCAGATGAACAACCTAAGTTTGTAGAATTCTTCCAGAAGCGTCAGATCAACTTCACATGGTCATATGCAGACATGCTTGCTCTAGATCTTGATTTGGTCATGCATCACCTCACCATGGCAGAAGGAGCTAAACCGGTAAAAAAGAAGCTTCACAAGATGCACCCCCAGATTGCGGTACTAGTTAAAGTAGAACTTAAGAAACTCCTGGATGTTGGTTTCATCCGACCAATTGATTTAGCATATTGGATCTCCAACATTGTACCTGTCGGAAAACCAAATGGGGGCATCTGTATCTGTACTAACTTCAGAGATCTAAATAAGGCATGTCCTAAGGATGACTTCCCCCTACCAAACATTGACATGATCATGGACCTAACAAAAGGACATGCCATGCTTTCTCTTATGGATGGCTTTTTAGGTTAAAACTAGATAAAGATCATGGCAGAAGATCAACATAAAACTGCTTTCACATGCCCATGGGGATCAGACTATTGGAATGTGATGCCTTTTAGTCTAAAGAATGCAGGGGCGATCTATCAAAGAGCAATGACCACCATCTTTAATAATATGATGCATACCATAATGGAGGATTATGTTGATGACTTACTAACAAAATCATTAACAAGAGAAGGTCATCTTGCAATATTAGATAAAATCTTTGACAGACTAGAACAATATCATGTTCGACTCAATCCAAAGAAATGTGTCTTTGGAGTAACCTCAGGGAAGCTTCTAGGATACATTGTCTCCCTAAAATGCATTGAGTTCAATCCTACAAAGGTCAAAGAAATCATGGACATGCCCCCTCCCAAGGACATCATTCAGCTAAGGACACTACAAGGGCGGCTACAATCAATTCGAATATTTATTGTACAACTGGCAGATAAGTGTCGGGCGGGGTGCAGGGGTAAGAAGGGAAAGAGGGCACACACCTGTTACACAAAAAACATCCGCTTTCAATGGGATGCTAGATGCTTAAGGACTATCTCATGAATACACTATTTCTAATCCCACCAGTTCCTAGACCTCTATTGCTCTATATTTCAACTACCAATACGGCATTGGGAGTACTGCTGGCCCAACACAATGTAGAAGGGAAAGAGTGTGTTTACTACGTCTCTCGCACATTGGTTGGTTATGAACTCAATTACACACCTATTGAGTGAGCCTACCTAGCAGTAATCTTGGCAGCCACTAAACTGAGGCACTACTTGTTAACACATAAAGTATAACTCATTGCCAAGATTGATCCACTAAAGTACTTACTCAGCAAAGCAGCATTGACAGGCCACTTGGCCAAATGGGTGATGATTCTAAGTGAATTTGTCATTGAGTATGTGGACTGCAAGGCTATCAAGGGCCAAGTTATTGTAGATTAGTTGGTCGATGCACCCCTCACACATGATCATCCTCTTGTTTCTAATTTTCCAGATGAAGAGATCTTCATGATCACAGTAATACAACCATGTAAGCTCTACTTTGATGGTTCATATACTAGGCATGGCTCGGGGGCAGGCATTTTGTTTATCACACCTCAAGGTGACAACATCCCAAAGTCTTACAGGCTAGCTCTTCCATGTACAAACAACATAGCAGAATATGAGGCCTTGATCACAGGACTTAGACTAGCCATACAATGGAAACTGAAAGAGATACAAGTATATGGCGACTCCCAACTAGTCATCCGACAAGTCACTGACGAATATCAGACCAAGGATGATAAACTCATGCCATACAAGAAAATGGTGGACAGTTTAAAAACATCATTTACAACTATCACCTTTGAGCAAATACCTAGAGATCAGAATCGAGTTGCTGACGCTATGGCTACCATTGCATCTCTCCTAGATCTTCTGCAAAATTCAACATGCTACGAGTTCTTGGTAGAGAAACTTTGGATTCCCGCTTATGATATCCCCGAATCCGAGATTATATGTCACCTTGTCGGTTCTGAATCCCCATGGTATGGTGATTTCTACACCTACCTACGTGATCACACACTTCCTCCTAATTAATCGAATAACCAACACAAAACCTTCATTCGCCAAACCACTCGATACACCATACCGATGCAGTCTTGATGGTACTCTCCTTCAATGTTTGGAACAGGATGAGACAACAAAGGCCTTGGAAGAGGTACATGAAGGAATTTGTGGGACTCACTCAAGCGGTCCTTCACTAGCCAAGAAAATCATGCGAGCAGGATACTATTGGCCATCCATGAAAAAAAATTCCTACTATTTTGTTAGAAAATGCAAGAAATGCCAAGTTCATGGAGACTTGATACATGCACCAGCACAGGAATTGCAACCAATCACAACACCATGGCCCTTTTGTCAATGGGGACTTGACCTTGTGGGTAAAATCCATCCAGCTTCATCCAACGACCACAAATTCATCATTACAGCCACCAAATACTTCACAAAGTGGATTGAAGTTGTTCCACTTACCCAAGTTATCGGCAAGCAGATCACCCCATTCATCCTTAATTAAATCATCTACCGATATGGTGTACCCATGTCCATCATCACAGATAAAAAACTTCCTTTCAAAAATCAGGATGTCTATGTGCTTTGTGAGAAGTTTCACATCCAACACTGCTTTTCCACTCCCTATTACCCACAAGGCAATGGTCAGGCCAAAGCATCAAACAAGAACATATTGAGAATCCTTAAGAAGACAATCAATAATGCTGGTCGTGATTGGCACGTTCAATTAAATCCACCACTATGGGTGTATCGAACTAGTATTCGAACCCCTACAGGTGCAACTCCCTACTCACTGGTCTATGACGCAAAAGCCATCCTTCCTATTGAGGTTGAGATACCATCTCTATGGGTTTCTTTGCATGATCTGATAGATGATGAAGCATACCAAGTATGTCGTCTTCAAGACTGGAACTACTTGATGAAAGGCGACAAGTTGCATACAACCACCTCAAGGCATATTAGCAGCGCATGAGCAAAAGATACAATAATCACGTTCGGCCTCACACATTTTAGGTAGGCGATCTTGTTCTAAGAGAGAACCCTCAAAATCAACCAAATAGAGAACATCAAGGCAAGTTTGAGTCCAATTGGTTGGGACCATATGTCATCACTATCGTCTTTGGGTCTAGGGCATATCAGTTGGCAACCTCCGAAGGCGAACCACTAGCAGATCCGATCAACAACATGCACTTCAAATGGTTTCATACATAAGCTATGTAGAGCTTCAGGCTCCTTCCAATATCAGAAAATATCAAAAACATTCAAAAAAAGTCCTGAATAAAATACAAAAAAACATCAAGAAAATAGTAAAGAAAATCATTCATCCAAATGGTGAACAACCACTCTGGTGGCACCTTGGGTAAGTACGATGGTGAAAACCTGGCAAACAAGTGCTATCGTAAAGGCTATGCTTCCATTGTCTTTCAGACTTGTTGCAATCACATTCATTATATCCATTGCACCCTTCCATCAATCAGTCAAATCATGGTTTGTTACTGATCTGCAATCAAGCATCGTACTTCATGCATCTTGCATCCCGCTTTTTTATAGTAATATCTAAACTGGGGGCAATTCTGTTAACCTATTGATGGAAGTGGATTCTACATTAATTGTGATTTATTGAGTTCTTCATTCAAAACTATCTCACAAAATGCAAAAACATACAAAAACATTCAAAAAACATCAAAAACAATCAAACACATTGTAACGTATATTATCCCCTTGTACATATGCATCGCAAATGACACCAAACACAACATTTTTTCACTACTCAATTGATGATCACCTATCCAATCAACCAATAAATCATCACATCTACACACAAACTTCTTCACAAGGATGCATCCTTCCTTTCAAACAAGACATGGTACAGTTTCTTTGACAAGAAAACTCGGTTGGCTGATGAGTACTTAGTCATTTGTTATTTATTTCATTTATTTCTTTATATCAGGTTCCTATGCTACTCTAGGATATCCATGAGTGATTAGACTAGCCAGGATGGTTCCTAAGTATTGTCTTGTTTATTTTCTATTATTTATTCCAATGAAGTTATGGGGCATGTACTAATGATGTCTACATGGGAAGTTCACTAAGCTACGTGATCTTATGCAAAATATAGTCATGGATCACTACGGCTTGCTGACTACAGCGTATACCTCAACCATTTGAGCATGAACCACAATGGAGGGTCAATATTCTTTATCTATACTGCTTGCTTACAGGTACAATGCTCCAAACTTGGTTCCTACTGCATTGTCCAAGATTGATACTACAATGCTCGATGATGAAAATAAAGCACTATGAACTCTATGGATCATCATTCCATCTCATCTGTTTATATTGCATTCCGTTGCATTCCATCCATCCATAAATCCATTAGCTACATATCATTCATACATAGTAATGACAATGGATACTCTATTTTCCTCTTCTTCCATAGGAATGAGTCAGAGATCCTCCATATCTTCTATCTAACATCGAATTCCCCCACCCTCTCCATCTCAATAATCAGCATCGCATACCCTACATCGTATCTCATCCACCCAATCAAGCAAGTTACTCTATCTTCATAGGTACATTGACTCCCGTACAACCTAGACTATCAATAGATACTCTTGTAAAGCGGAAAATCGAACCCTAGGTGTTCCCCCCACTCCAAGGAGAGAGAAAGGAGGTCACTAGGATTGACGGTTTTCACTTAGGAGAGACTTTACATTCAAAAGAGGGGTTGAAACTCACAAGATCCAATCCCACACAATGCAAGACTGGATTCTAAATGAGTTTCAAGGGTTGAGACAGCAAGGCTACCCTCTTTTGTAAAGAATGTAGATAGAAGGATTGAACTAGGTGGGTATGTGAAAGTAAGAAAGATTCGTTTGCAGATAGAAATAGAAACATGGGATGAAGCTGCAGACCTGGAATTAGCAGTAAAATGTCGAGATGATGTTGTCCTGCAAGTTTGAGCAAAAGTTGACAGCACGATGGCGCCCGGAGTGCACACGGTCCTCCGAAAAATCCGTGAAACGAAGGGGGATCTGTTCGTCTCTACACAAGGATTCCAGATCTTCAATTACAGCCGTGTACCTGCAACCTACACACAGAAAAGAGAGGACAATTGGGGGGTTAGGGATTAGGGGTTTGCCTTTAGGTCAAACCCCAGTTTTGGAATTAACCAAGAAATGAGAATGTTGTAAATGTAAATGTTTGTAATGTAATCAAGTACTGATACCTTGTTGTAAGAATATTTGTATTCTTACATGCGAAGGTGTAATGATGTTGTATGTTGTAGGTGATCTCCTCTTCAATGGTTGAATCCTTTTCTTGAATGCAACACTTAGCCTTGAATAGAGACTTAGAATGCTCAATTGCTTGAAGGAATGCTTGAATGCTTGAATGTTTGGATATCGCTTCCGCTACGTATGTTTTTTCTTTTTTTCATCTACCCTTTCTGAGAGGGGAAATGTAGTTTATATACTTGTCAATTAGGGTTAGAAGACTAATTTTTCTGACCTTAGGCCGACCTAGGAACATTATTTATCAAATTGCAAACTTGAAGACCCGATGCCCAAAAAGAGACCGGGCAATAGATAGAAAACACAAAGCACGAGGTGACTTCTCTTTCCTTGGGGTTAGTATGCTATATGATAATTCATGTATATCATATGTATGTATGCATAATTGTTCTTCATTCCCCAATCAAGGAAGGTCGCCTAGAAGAAGGGAACACATGTGTCTTTTGAGTCAACATGAGAGAGACCAAAAGAGATCTCAATGCTTTGCATTGTCCTCAAGTAGACAACACTAAGGACAACAAATAGAAGAATGAGAATAACACATAGAAGAAGTAACAAAAGAAAGAGACGAGGAGAGAGTCTGCTATGCTAATGAAACTAGTCTAGCATGTCATCCACCCCCCAATCTTGCTGATCAATATCTCAGGAAGGCAGGGAACAAGCTAGAGGAGGAACATCCAACACAACAGATGGAGCTATCACAAGATCCAAACAAGGGCTATGTTCATGTCCCAAGCCACGTTGTTCTTGTCTAGGAGCTAGGATAAGTGCTTTAGAAAATTCGTTAGATAAATGGTTATCAACATCAACATATTCATATTCACTATCAGAAGCAAGAGAAGTAACATTTTCATCATGAATAACATTTTCATCTATATCATCATCAAGATTTATGAAAATAGGATCTTTAACTCGCACAGGATCAAAACCATCATGCATCTTATGTTTAGGAGATTTTGGCTCAATTTTTGGTTGAGGAGAAAATGGAATAATACTAGCTGAAGGTGTTTTTGGGGATTGCAAAGTTTGAGAAGCAGCTGCACGAGCTCTAAGATGACGATTTTGTCTAGTCGTAGTAGGAAGTTGAGAAGATTGAGGAGGAGGAATCTTCTCATCCTTATCACTTGGGTGTTTGGGTTGTGGTCTCTTAGGTTGGATAATAGGAGAAGAGGAAGGTCTCTTCTCTTTATAAGAGGAAGGAGGAGGAACTGCTCCATATAAAGGAGGAAAATTTGGTATAGGAAGGAGACCAAGTCCATCATGACGAGGAGGTATAGGTCTACTTTTAGAAAGTTTATTAGACATAGACATAGCCACATCCATAGGAATGGGTTGGGAATCTTCTTGAGGAAAGACATTAGTTTTATCTTTCAAAGGAAGAACTTCCTTCTCAAGAACGATAGGAATATCAAGTTTGGGTGTTCGAGGTTCACTTAGAGATAGGATCATATCTTTTTTCCACTTTTGATAAGATTTGAAAAGATGATCACTTCGCGGTGGAAGAGATTGGAATTGTTTAGGCCAAAAATAATCAATAGGAATGCTAGAAGATCTTTCAGCTGGTTTAAAGAGACTATGATTGACAGTAACAACTTCACCATTATGGGGAAATTTCAAACACTCGTGAATAGGAGAAGCAATAGCTTTCATGGAAGATAGCCAAGGATAGCCTAGCTTCACACGAAACTGTTCGGATGATGGAATAATAGAAAAGCTCACATCAAGGGATTTGTTATGGACCTCAATAGGTAATGTGATAGAACCAATTGCAGGAGAAGAAAATGCATCAAATAATTTCACAACCGCATTTGTTTTGTCATAGATCACTTGATTCAATTGCAAAGTAAAAAGAAATTCTTCAGTAATAACATTAACCATGCAAGAAGGATCAATAACCACTCCACGGCAAGGTGTATTCTTGACTTTTGCAACTATATATAAAGGACCATCAGGTGCCCTGATAGTTTCACTGGAATCAAATGTGATGGAAGGTTCTTTAGGGATTTTATGCTACTCTACAGAGTTAATCACATTCAGAGTCATAGACACAAGACCATCAGGTGAGAAAGAGGAATCATTAGTCTCAATCACATTAGAGGTATGAGAAGGTAATGGATCAGTAAAAATCTTAAGATTTTGGTTAGGAAGAGCTACAGATGTGTTGCCTTTATCATTCACGCCTGAAACAGAGACAGTATTATTATCAACCAAATCTTGAATTTTACCCTATAAAGCAAAACATTTTTCAGTATCATGCACAGGTTGACGATGAAATTGACAAAAAGATTTGTTATCAAAATAGGGTGAATTAATCTTTGCAGGATCTATTTGCTTTATAGGAGGGAGAGTAAGCACATTTTGTTCCAATAACTTATTCATAATACTATGCAATGATTCATTCAAAGGAGTAAACTTTCTTTCTTTCTTGAAAAACTTAGAAATAGGAGGCACACCTGATGCTGCATTCACATTGTTGTTGATGATGTTTTCATTGAACTTAACGGACTCTCTTTTCGGTTTAAACTTCCCAAATGGTTTTTGACTACCATCACCCTTATCACTCAGAGCCATAGGATTTGCTTGTTCCATTTGACTCACAGTCAGTTGATAATTGTGAAGAGTTGCACACAACTGTTGGAAAGAAGTAAACTCAGAAAACAGAAGTTTTTCTCTAATATCTTTTTGTAAATTAGAAATAAAGATTCTTTGAATATCATTGTCAGGTACTGGAAAAGAAATTTGAGCACACAAATGCTTATATCTACCAATGAAATCAGTCACTTTTTCTTTAACACCTTGTTTACAATGCATTAAATCAATCAAAGTAACTTTAGGACTTATATTGTTTTGAAATTGTTGAATAAAAGCATTTGCAAGTTGTTGAAAAGAAGTAATAGAATAGGAAGGCAACGAGAAATACCATTGTAGAGCCTTATCTCTTAATGTTCTAGTAAACAATTTTGCAAGCAACCTTTGGTCATGAGCAAAATCGGTACATATTGTTTGAAAGGTCTTAACATGTGTTAGAGGATCACCTTTACCATTATAAAGCTCCAACTGCGGGATTTCAACATGCTTAGGGGGGATAGCTCGAACAATGTCAAGAGAAAGTGGGCTCGCAACATCAAATGTGGGCACACTAAACTTAGATTGATTCATAGAAGCAATTTGTTGCTGTAGAGAAGAGACAGTTTGTGCAAGATTGTTAATGGTCGCTTCAGTCGAAGAGTTCATATTAGACATGTTAGATTGTGACAGAGGTATCATGTTATTGAAAGAAGGTATTGATTGAGAGTAAGGTGGAGGGACACTATGATAGTTAGTCATAGGAGATGATTGGAAAAGAGGAGCACTACAAGGAGGAATGGAATGGTTGAATGAATTGCCCCCTTGCGTCATGTTCATTTGTGGAGATGTAATAGGGACATTCATTGAAGGAATGAATGAAGAAGTCGGATTGAATGAAGGAAGAGGGTTGATTGAAGAGGAAGGATTGCCCCCATGACTGGTGATCATAGGTGGAATTTTTTGTATTGAAGTAGTCATTATGTTTGATGTAAAAGTAGGTATACTAGCAATAGAAGTTGTCAAAGGAATAGAATGATTGACTTGAGTAGGAGGTTGTGTATAACCTAAAGTTTCGGCACAACTCTTCATAGGCATCACATTCGAATCCACAATGTGTGCAATACCACACAAAATATCAATTCCATTCTTATCACTTTGAACCATACGTTTTAGACCCTCAATTAAGGAAAGAGCTTGACTACCGGGGTATTCTTGAGACATCCATTGCTGAAAATCATCAAATTGGTTATCCAATTTCGAAAGTTGTTCTACAGAAACCTCATGGAGAGCTTCTTCATCATTAAGAGGATTAGAGGAATTACCCGTGTCCTCGTTAAAAAGGCCATTCAAATTAGGTTCCATCTCCTCGGTAATTAAACCTTGGAAAGACTTAATTCTAAGGCTTCGTCTAACGGGAATAGTGTAAGTAGGGCTTATTGTTGTAAAACTCATGCACTAGAGAGAGAGAGAATTTTGAATTTATTTTTGAATTTAGAGGTAGCAAATTTCAATAAAATCAACCAATCTCCTAGATTTAAGCTGTTAAATGCAATCACGACAATCTCCCGAAATTTCAGAAAAAATGTCAGGGACCGTGGCGAACAGAGTGCACACGGTCCTCGCAACTTTTTTCGAAATTTTCAGGGATGAAAGTTATGATGATTTTAAAGCTAATCTGAAAAAATTGAGTGATTTTATGATTTGTAGATAGGCCAAATTAAAGTTGCAATCTCAAAATTGAACCCTACCAAGATTGTTGAAAAAATGCAAAATTTGAATTTTGAAAAAGAGAGGGAAACTGATATTTTGAATTTTATGATTTTAGAGGGAATACTAAAAGCAATGCAAGCTTTGAAATTTAAAAGTTGACTCAATTTCATGCAAAATTCAATTTTGAAAGCGGAAATCAAAGTTGTTGCAATTAAACACTTAATTTCAAAAGTCACAAATTGCAAAATTTGAATAAAGCACTGAAACTTTGAATGAATGCCAACACACTTTTCAGATTTAGGACAGTAAGAACACAATTTTGACACAAAATTTTAATTTCAACAATTTTTGAATGATTAGAAGCCTTAATCCAAGCAATCACTAGACCAACTTTGACTTTAATTTTGAAAATGTTAGAATTGATGAAATCAACCAAGATTCTGGATTTTAGCAGAAAAATACAATAAGATCTAGCTCCCGAAATTTCAGAAAAAATGTTGGGGACAATGGCGCTCGGGGTGCACACGGTCCTCGCAACTTTTTTCAAAATTTTCAGGGATGAAAGATATTATGATTTTGTTGCGGAATCCAAAGTTACAGCCGATTTGGAGGTGTTTTGATCAATGAAATCGTCGGTCAAAGGTTGAATCAAGAGGGTTTTAAAAATTAGGGTTTTGACACTTAACCACTTAATTTTCAGAATTAAAGCACAAATATGAATTGATAATTTGCAATAGAAGGGTAGATCTGAAACAAGCATTAACAATTAAACACTTCACAAGCTCAATTACTAAAAGAAAATTTAGGGTTTTTATGTAATTAACCTCTAAAATTTGCAAAAGATCAAACATGGAAATGTAATTAAGGAAGCAAAATTTTTAGATCTAACCATGAATAATCAGAATTAGGATGTTCACGTCGGGTTCACCAAAATGTAAAGCAAAAAATCGAACCCTAGGTGTTCCCCCCACTCCAAGGAGATAGAAAGGAGGTCACTAGGATTGACGGTTTTCATTTAGGAGAGACTTTACATTCAAAAGAGGGGTTGAAACTCACAAGATCCAATCCCACACAATGCAAGACTGGATTCTAAATGAGTTTCAAGGGTTGAGACCGCAAGGCTACCCTCTTTTGTAAAGAATGTAGATAGAAGGATTGAACTAGGAGGGTATGTGAAAGTAAGAAAGATTCGTTTGTAGACAGAAATAGAAACATGGGATGAAGCTGCGGACCTGGAATTAGCAGTAAAATGTCAAGACGATGTTGTCCTGCAAGTTTGAGTGAAAGTTGATGGGACGATGGCGCCCGGAGTGCACACGGTCCTCCGAAAAATCCGCGAAATGAAGGGGGATCTGTTCGTCTCTGCACAAGGATTCCAGATCTTCAATTACAGCTGCATACTTGCAACCTACACACAGAAAAGAGAGGATGATTGGGGGGTTAGGGATTAGGGGTTTGCCTTTAGGTCAAACCCCAGTTTTGGAATTAACCAAGAAATGAGAATGTTGTAAATGTAAATGTTTGTAATGTAATCAAGTACTGATACCTTGTTGTAAGAATGTTTGTATTCTTACATGCGAAGGTGTAATGATGTTGTATGTTGTAGGTGATCTCCTCTTCAATGGTTGAATCCTTTTCTTGAATGCAACACTTAGCCTTGAATAGAGACTTAGAATGCTCAATTGCTTGAAGGAATGCTTGAATGCTTGAATGTTTGGATATCGCTTCCGCTACGTATGTTTTTTCTTTTTTTCATCTACCCTTTCTGAGAGGGGAAATGTAGTTTATATACTTGTCAATTAGGGTTAGAAGACTGATTTTTCTGACCTTAGGCCGACCTAGGAACATTATTTATCAAATTGCAAACTTGAAGACCCGATGCCCAAAAAGAGACCGGGCCCAAAATAGGGCCAAGGACCAGGGCGCTGGGCGCCATGGTCCCACCTCCCCGGACAGCAGGGTGCAAGGAGGATCAAGCCAAGGTGCAGAAAAGATGCAGTTTTTGATGTCGTAAACAGATTTCGGGGTCTCCATTCAGGTTCAACGTTGCGCCGCCATCATGAAGACCCAAATGCAGTCGAAATTGCAAGTGTCACAATTTTAGGATGCTACAACTCGAATTAAGTATCTTTGGGTCTCAACAGGTAATCGATCATGGTAATCCTAGACTACATCAGGCATTTATCATAATGACCTAGTCTCAATGGGATTGTTATGATTCATCACAACCATCCATCACACACACACACACAATCACAACAGACAATTACATCAATTGTCTAAGCCTCAACAAGTATTTTGCTTCATATACCTTGACTTCATCGAGCAATTACATCAATTGTCTAAGTCACAATAGGTCAATTTGACTCACTTACTCAAACTTTATCCTATCTAGATTGTCCAACCAACTTTGATCAATTGAACAGTCCCAATCAAATGCACAACCACCACATTTTCACCGTATCACCTGCATGACCTAAGCGTACTCACTGGCTTGATGTTTCTCCGTATTAATTCCATTTTCTCCTATTCTTTCACCATTATTCCTCATTTCTTCTATTCTACCTCCCCTCCAATCCTTGTTCTTTTTCAAGAGATCGCCAGATTTTTTATCGAATTTTTTTGGCCCATCTCTAGGTAAGTGCACAAAGATGGTGGTCAAAAAGGGGGGTATAAGTGGACACTTTTTTTCTAAAATCAGGTGAACCTGAACATAGAGGCAAAATTTGAAAGTCATCCACTCAAGATATGAAGATAATCAAAGAACAAATATTGTAGTACTCTGAATCTAGTTTCCAAACTACTAAACTTTTTCAAAATTGGATAAAATTAAGGTGGTCAAATCCTTCGCGCATGAAAAACTAACCCTATTTTTAAAAAAAAACATAACATAGTGTCTGACGTGCGCATCAAAAGAGTCATAGTTAGATTTAGTATTTTGACAAATCCTTTGGCAGAAAGATAGTTAAGAGTGAGCACTAGAAGATGTGTATTTTTTTGTAATTTTTTGTTGAGTATTTTTTTTTTTAATGATTTTTCCAATCGAGCACATCCTAAAAAATTCAGTACCTGTTCGTGCGCGAAGCATAAGTTGCACTAAAGAAATCAAAAATACAATTTTAAAAAAAAAAATTGTAAATAATCAAGTGCACTACAATAATATATAAAGTTTTTTAAATTTGGATACATATATCAAAAGTTATTCAAAAAATGGTGCACCTATGTCTGTGAGAACTATGGAGACACTAGTAAAAGAAATTCAATAATACTATGTTATTGTTGTTCAAATTGAAAAAAAATTATATGGTTAGAAAGCTCAGAAGATGGGTGAAAATATGGTGGCAATTTTAGAAATACCCACTTTATGAAGTGTAAACCTGATGATGACAAAGTCGATAAACCAAGTTGATAAAATAAAACACATCAAAAATGAGAGAAATTGAGGGAAATCAAACTTACAATCCGTAGCTTTGTCATCCAGGCCTATTTCCAAGCCTAAACAGTCAAAAGTGCGTACAGGGTACTTATGGTTTAAAAAGTGCATACGGTGTATTTATAGTGTAAGCAGTGCATACACGCTTGTTTCCCTTTAAACAACGCGTACACACTACTGTATAATATGATATTCTATGTATAATATGTGTATATACATATAATATATGTAATATATAATATGTGTGTAATATGACATTGTATATATAATATGTTTATATACATATAATATATTAAACATATATATACACATGTAAGTGTATCGTCTCTCCCTCTCAAACGCATAAAAGGTCTCTCTCTCTCTCTCTCTCTCTCTCTCTCTCTCTCTCTCTCTCTCTCTCTCTCTCTCCATACCCCATCCCTCTTTCTCTTCTTCTCTCCCTCCATACCCCATTGCAACTGTGTCTACACTTCTATAGAAGTAAGTGAATTTATTTCTTATCTGCAACTTCCTCTTTGATTCTTATCATGTATCCTCTCCTAAAAAATTGACTGATGGATTTTTGTGTGTGTATTGAATAGGAGGAATAG